>NC_089588.1:24401081-24553738 GCF_019320115.1 Miscanthus floridulus | reverse complement strand
ATGGGCATTCAGTAAAATTTAACATATGCCATTTGTTGATTGACTTAGGATTTCTCATCAGGATCCCTTAGGTGAAAAGGATACATAAATATAAGTGGCTGCTGCTAAATATCCTTGGAACTAATATATGTATGAAGATATCAACCAGTCAATGATTAAAAAATAGAACAAGTCAATGACAAAAGTGAAGTGATGCTTCACTACTGGAAACCGGCACTTTGCCGAGTGTCTGTGGCACTCAGCAAAGCCCGAAATACACTCGGCAAAGGCTTTGCCGAGTGCCGCACTCGGCAAAGATTTACACTCGGCAAAATGAAAATGCGAAAAAACCCAAAAATAATAGCAAATTTTTTTTTTCGGGGAAGGCCGCCACCGGCCAGCGCCCGTCCGTTCAGTACCACCGGCCATCGAAGTCGCTGCATTTTTTGCGCAACATTCGCAGCTAACGCGGCCGGTGGGATTCGAACTCACGACCTCTCCCTCGCGTGTCTGCTGCTCTACCACTGCACTACACTGTCACTTGTGTCTAAATTCCGTTATCTATCATCATATATTATACTAAACCGAGAGTAAATTGCTTGTTTGAGGCCCTCAACGATTTCAAATCAAAAAGTGGTCAACTATAAAGTTTCATAACTTTTCGAGATATACAATTTTCATTTAGGAAGTTTTTCCATTCGAGGTTTGAAAAATTCGAATTTTAAATTTGAGAGATTCAAACGTAGTTTTGCATGATAAGATGATTTCAAATCAAAAAGTTGTCAACTACATAGTTTCATAACTTTTGGAGATCTACAATTTTCGTTTAGGAAGCTTTTCCATCAGAGGTCTTTTGAAAAATTCAAATTTTAAAATTTTCAAATTCAAATGCCGTTTTTGCATGACAAGATGATTTCAAATCAAAATGTTGTCAACTACAAAATTTCATAACTTCTCAAGATATACAAAGTTTATTTTGGTTATTTGTTCATCCGACATAGTGGTAGTAACATTATTCACAAATCTTATATATCCCTCTTCTACTTTCATAAAACTAATATGAGACATATGAGAGAGATGTAGATTTTATGAACAACGTTATTGTCGTTTTGTCAAATGAAGAAATGACCAAAATAAACTTTGTAGATCTTGAGAAGTTATGCAACTTTGTAGTTGAAAAGTTTTTCATTTGAATTCATTTCGGGCCTCAAAAATTGCTTTGAAAAAATAATTTGCCGAGGGCCAAAAAAAATGCACACGGCAAAATGCCTCTTTGCCGAGTGCCAAAAAAAGGTACTCGGCAAAGACGTATAAAAAAAACACTCGGCAAAGCCATCTTTGCCGAGTGCAAAAAAAAAACACTCGGCAAAGCCGTCTTTGCCGAGTGCCCGATAAAATACACTCGGCAAAGCTTCCGGCACTCGGCAAAGTGCCGGTTTCCGGTAGTGCTTAGCTACAGTCATGACTCAATCACCAGGGATATAAAGACGCTACCACAAAAAAACTAGCTGGACCATCAACTCTCAGCCGAAAAATACAAGTGCAATATGCTAATTTTAGCATTTTAGCTAGTCTGTCTGCTTTTTTTGTGCATGACGTTGGTAAGGTTGGTGAGCTCAAAATTGAATTAATCAACGTACGTCACATATAGAAAAACGGAAAGAGTACTTTAGTAAAAATATATCAGATTGTTCAATAATATACCTGTGGCATAATCTTTACGGTTGAACTATCTAAAAATTGGCAAATTGGTTAAAGCTTGTTTATCTCGGAAACAAATCATCGGCAGTTACTAGTGAAAATAACAAGGAATAGTTACTTGGTTGTAACATGGAATAGTTACTAGTGAAAATCCCTTTACTACAGCATGCGTGTGATGAGCAAGTACGACACGTTTAAACTAGCCCAAATTAAATTGTTCACTAACAAGTCAAATTAAAAGCTGTATTGTAGCCAAAAGAACACACAAAGCTACTGATTCCCATCTCAGCTGATTCCAGCCAAAGCTTGAGCCCATTTTTTATATAGCCAAAAGAACACACAAAGTTATGTTGGCCAGTCAAGCAACAAAACCTCATGACAGTAAATTGGTCAAAATACATGTAAATCACTGAAGCTGTTACAAGCATATGAGCACATCCGCGACCTGATACTAGTGCAGATGTATATACTTCATGGCATCTATCATCAAGCATTGAACAGAAGTGACAAAATTGACTGTCTCCACATGAATGATTCATGCTGTTCCAGATTGGGCTAAACAGGTTGTCCGGCTTGAAGGTTAGATGTATATACCTACAGCATTGGAAGGCGGAGGCATGGAATCCAGCTAGGAGAAGAAATCAAAACCTATGGCGTGTTGGCGTTGTCCTCCTCTGGATCCACGAATCCAGGGACCCCAAACCCACTCGACGATGACGGATCCATGGCCAGGGCGTGGCAGCGGTACACCGAGAGAAGGAGGCAGGGGCGGATCGGAGCTGCCAGGCTTCAGGTGCAGGTTCTGGCGTCGAGGTCGCCCTCCTCGTCTTCTCCCCCGCTGGCAAGCTGTACGAGATGTGGGGCGCGACCTAGCGGCAGCGTGTGGATGTGGTGGCACAGCGAGATGTGGCGGCGGCGGGCGGGGGCTTTGGCGGTGGGCTAGGCGCTGTCGAAGCAGCGGGCGGCGCGGGGAGCTCTGAGGGCGGGCCGGGATCGGGGGGATTTGGGGTGGGTGGCGCGGGATTTGGGATTCGGGCTCGGTACGCCAGAACCCGCGCCCTCCTCGACGGATCTGCCAGGTCGAGCGGTAGGGCACCGCTGCTCCCGCAGCCTTACAGGGCGGCGGCCGTGATCTCGCTTCTCGGGGTGAGTGGGGGCGAGCGACGGGTGAGATGGGTGTGGACTGTGGACGCGCTCGTGTGCGGTGGAGTTGGAAGATTGGAGTGAGAGAGATGGGAGAGAGACCAACTGAGCCGGTCGCCGGGACAGGATAGGAAAGGTAAGGGTTTTGAGGTAGACGCGCTTTCATCTTGCCACCCAACGGACCTGCACGAGGGTAAGCAAGGAGGCTGCTGGGCCGTGGCCACCACCAGGCCAGGAACGCGAGGGTAAGGACGGCTAAAAATACGTGAACTTCCTTTTTTTTTTAGAGCTAATACAGAGCAGCTGACGATTTCGCGTGCATGGTGAGCCTTTTTTAAATATATTTCGCGTGCATGGTCAGCTTTTTTTTAACGGAATTTCTAAATAACTCACGGATGATATGATGTCTTGTTTTCATTCACTTTTGTGTGGTTGAGATTGTTTGTAGGTTCGTGCGATTCTTTTCAGTGATGCCATAGTGTTGGGCGCGTTACGGTTATGGGCGCATTTGTGCGGTTCTACACGCTGGCCGTCGGCGTCGCCACCGTGGTCTGAAACCTCGCCCTCGTCGTGGCCGCCACGAAGCCCGGGTGCGCGGGCCACGCCCCGGTGCTCAGGAGGTGGCACTCGTCCAGCCGCATCGCCCGCACGCCACCGGCCAGCGGCTACGGCCACGATGGCGCCATCGTCTCCGATCCAGCGATGAGCGCGGCGGCGCGTCGTCGTCCCACGGCGCGGACGAGGTGCCCAAGGGCCTGCACCCGGTGTACGTCGGCAAGTCGTGCCACCGTTACCTCATCGCCGAGGAGCTCGTGGGCCACCTGCTGTTCCAGACCCTCATCGACCGCACCGGCCGGCGGCGGAGCGGCGAGCACCGTCGTCGGCTGCAAGGTCGTGCTGTTCGAGCACCTGTGGCTCATGGAGAACGCGGACCCGCAGCCGGAGTCTCTCGACGAGCTCGTCGACTACTACGCGTGCTGACCGCACGCAAAGAGCCTCCGGCCCGCGCCCGGCCGGCCATGCCGTCATCGACTCATCATCACCGTGTTTTGATGTGGAAAAGTAACATGCGAGGTCCACTTATTTAATTATTTTTCTTATTCGCGTTATCTTGAGTTCGTTTCATTATTTTTTTCTGTTGATTCTTTGCTGTTTGTTACGTGCTGTTTTTTTTTCTGCCAATGATTATTATTTTGTTGTTTTTTCTATTTCTCTGTTGGTTATGTATGATTTTAATATTTTATTCTACTTTTGAGGTGTCAATCTATCATTGGATAAAAATCCGAATGATAAAGGCAACGAAAATCTTCCGGAAGATAACTAGTCACTCCCTTTTTTTTAATATATTTCACGTGCATGGCCAGCCGGCCTAATAAATAGTACCAGACGATTAGTTGAGTGGTTGGCTCATACGATTTAAGAGCACGAGTGTGAAGGTTCGAACCTTCCTCCATTTTTTTTACGGAGACACTTCTTTTTATGTGTTCGGACGTCGCTCGCTAAAAGTTGCTAGCGAGCTGGATAGAGGTGGGGCACGTGAGCTCAGCGTGGGCTCATTTTCTTTAGCGACCGACAAACAGACGGTATACTTTACTTTTAGCGATAGATAGTTCAATGTTAAATATTAATATCTATAGCGACAGATAATAAATCGCTAAATGGAGAATTAGCAACAGATGGTCTATAAGTTATCTTTAGCAATAGATCATCCATCGATAAATATAATTTTTAGCGTTAGATGTCTGACGATGATGCGGTGTTGTGGTGTAGTGGATATATCAATACTATTCTGGTGCGGATTCTTCCCTGTGACAGTTTAAACAAAAAACAATGTAGAGATGATATTCTTAGGACAATTTAATTTGTAGGTTTGTAACACTACGTCAGAATTGTACTTCACTGCCGGTTCAAAATATCCCATCACTGTCAGATTTTGAACCGACATAATCATACCAGCAGTGACGAGGGTAACCTATCACTGTCGGTTCATATAAACCGGCAGTGTTCTTTAACTTCACTGTCGGTTCTTTACACAACCGACAGAGTTCAGTTCCACCAACACTGTCGGTTCATAAGACCACCCGGTAGAATTCATTTCCACCAACATTGTTGGTTTGTGTGTTGAACCGGCAGTGTTATCGTACGAATCACTGCCAGTTTGTGACAAGAACCGGCAGTGATGGCTAAGTCAACGCTGCCGGTTTGTGGCTCTAGCCGGCAGTGCCATCACTGCTGGTTTGTTGCTAACCGGCAGTGATGTTTACAACAACACTGCCGGTTTTCTGCTAACTGACAGTGATGTCACGTTCGCATTTTATTGTTTTATAATTTATTTTAATTTATATTTTTCGTGGAATCGGGTTTCGCTTTATGTACGCTACTTAGACAATAGGTCCATCAATATTAAACATTACAAATGTTACGGTTACAGTTCAAATGTTCTTATCAAGATCTCGATCCCTCAAAATAAAAAAGAAATGTTCTCGAACTTCATAGATTGTGCAATGCTTCTCGGACTTCTTACAATAATCTGGCGAGCCGCTCTGGGCCATACTGGTCCTTGAACTTCACGGATTATGTAATGAAAAATACTCCATGTTTTTTCCAATACCTCGGCTAAGATGAATTTTGCCAAATCGATTGCAGCGCGACGATCTCCATGTCTAACAGTCTTTCGTGGTTATATTTCTTGCGCTATCATTCAAAAAAGATGATATCCAAAGAGGAATCAGTAAATCATTTTGTTAAATGATTAACAGACATAAATGAAATGGGGATTATACACACCAACTTATCGGCTTCTTTCTATTTCCCGCCAATGTAGCGAAGCATTGCCCACATTACATAAAACCCGCATTAATTCATTGTTTTCCGCCGGCTGTTTTAGGTACTTCCCCTCCATTTCGACAACCTTGAATGGGACCTGCGTCCCACCGATATGTCTTCTTCGGACACTGAGCAACATTAAAAGGAGAAATGTTAGAAAGCGCTGTGTGATTAGAAAATAATATGTTACTAGGATCGCTTACTAATTCAGCACTACCACTAGTGCATCCAGATGATGAAATGGTTTTTTCTTTGAGTCCCACACCTCGATCAGATTTTGGCAAGATTAACACAAATGAAGACGAAATGGTGGCTGCAATCACAGAATCATAATTTTCGAATAATCTTAACGAAAAAAGAAGCATAAAATTAAAAGTCGAGAACACATACTCGCAGTTGTAGGCTAGAAGTGTGTGGCTTTTGTTCTTCATCTTGAATTCGTCGAAAACAGCAATCAATCTCTATTTTAGGTCTTCCACATCACATCCATGGAGGCATAGACATGTCTTCTCATTGACTCGCAAGGGTCCAAGAAGCCTATATTATCCTATTTGCTTTTTAGAATGCAAAATTTTGCTATACACCTACATAAAAATCATGGAAAGTGCTCAAAAGTTAACAATTTGTGTCCCGAGAATGTAGTTAATTGTAATATCGTGCGTGTAGGGTACTTACATAGTCCATAGCGTCAACATTTGTGTATCGAGAGAGCGTTTCTGGTATAGCTGGAACAAGCACTTCCACTCGACATCAAATTTCTCTTCTTTAGGATAATTAAAAACATGTGGCAAACGGATAATAACCTCAAAACCAAAGTCCTCCGTCTCTGTTGTTTGAGCCATGTAATATTCATGCAACTGGCGCATATATGTTGTCAGATTTTTATACTCGTGATCAGGAACCAAAAGATTGCGGCTTTCATACTTCATTGCCGGTGTTGACGTCCCTTGTACATCATAATAGATGGTCGCGGCCTCTTCCATCGTTAATTTGGGGTTGTCTTCGACGAACTTCTGTATCTTCCTTAAATCTCCATTGTGTATTTTATCGGCTCTTGTTGTAGCATACTGATTCTGTGTTTGCCTTTTGAATTCGAACTTCAACAAAAATGGAGGCAGTGAGGCACAGAGATTGAAGAAACTAATACAATCTTCCTTTGCGATGTGTGCTGTAAATTTTTCTTCCATCAAGTTTGTAACATTGCCACTAAGCGGCCTTTTTCTTTTTTGTTGGTCCACTTTGGGAGCATTAGCGACCGAATCCAAGGACCTTTTCTACGACTGTGAGGATGCCTTTGATCTTGTTTTGGGATGAGGTGGAGGAGGAGGATGACGATGAGAATTCTGTTTTCCCAGGGCAGATCAAGATGGAGGAGGAGTCTTCTCTTTTCTTGGGGCTGACGAAGATGGAGTCGGACGAGGAGGAATAGAAGGAGACCTCTATCTTCTCGGGGGTGATGGCAAGGGATGAGGAGGAGAGTGATCTCTGTTGGGAGAAGGTGAGTGATCATTGTGGGTGGGCGAAGACTCGCAATTGTCCTCATCATCAGAGGACAATTGGTGGTCAAGCTTAATGAAGCGCTTGCGCCAGGCCACTTGAGAGCCCTTGTTATGACCAAGTTTTGGCCTATCTTCCACTACGGGGTACTCAATGTGTATCTTGTTATACTTCTTATCAAGTATTTTATCAATGGTGACACAAGCATACCCCTATGGAATTGGGCGGCCATTAATGGTCCCATCTCTCGCAGGCTAGGCCTGGCCAAGCGCCGCCTTGTCCTTTGTCCATTCCTGATGGATGTATAACTTGACATTGACTAGTTCAATGATGCCGTCCACCGGATGAGGCACATTCGCATCTTCTTCATCGAGCAGGGTCGATCTGCAGCTACTGCGACCCCTAAACTGTGGGCTAAAAGCAGTAGGAGTAGGGTTTTGTGGTACTCCTAACCCCTTGGACAACAAAATTTGCTAGACTCATGCTTCAACAGTCGCCTCAATCCGTGCGTCCATTCTTTCTTCCATCTCTTTTAGTCGCCTCAAATACTCTGCCTCCTGATCCGCTCTACCCCTCGAGCGGCTCTAGTAAGTGTTAGATTCTTGGGGGAGTGCTAGTTTCCAAGGAACAACACCGGTTCCTCTAGTGCGACCAGGGTGCTCCTTGGTTCTGAGTGCTTGGGTGAGCACGTCTTTCTCCCTATTAGAAGTGCGAGTCCCTTGCCTCACCTCCTCAGTTACCTAGGAGATCCTCTAGATGAGTTCGCAAATGGGTTGATTTGTGGAGCTAAAGCTCCCGTCCTCTGCGTGGCATACATTCCTACCAATCTTGGATCCCAATCGGTGGTCTCAACCTGAACTCCTTCCTCAGCAAGGCGATCCATCTTTTCAAGTTCTGCTTCAAATTCTGGCATCATTTTGGCGTAGCCACGAGAGCCGAGATGATGAGGATTCATTGCTTTCTACGAGTTCTCCTTATTCTTCCTGCTCAGTTCTAAGTACTCCTCGGATAACTTGTATTCCTTGAAATCCTATCATAAGTCCTGCTTGCTAAACTGTCTACCATCGAAATCTGGCTCTTTATTTTGGAGGACAGAATTCTTGTACAATGTCCCCTTGAAATTCTTGAAGCGTGTCCCCATGATTTCTTTTGCTTTTTTCTTGACTAACTCCTTGTCATACTCCGTTGGGAAAGTGAAAAACTCTAGGATCTTGATATTCCATATGTAATCCTTCTCACTTTCAGGAACCCTCCATGAGTCATCATCTTTCCCAATCCACTTCCTGTACCTAATCGGGATGAAGTCCCTAACAAGTAACCCTAGGATAGTCTTGTATTTGGTCAAAGCTATAGGCGGTGAGAGTGGATCCCCAAATTCATTGAACTCAGTAATGTGCCAGTGTGCATTCCTATCAACAGGAATCTTTGACATTCCTCGCTTGGATCTAGCCTTCTTGCTACCCGAACCCTCTGGCTCCTCTGCTGACAAAAGCTCCTGCAAGAGACACCAAGTAAGTTATGACCCTCTCAATTGATTAGCGTATGTGGCTACATAGTCACATAATACCAAAGTTACCTGGCCATCTTGGTCATTTTGACCCAGATCGAGCAGGCCGAACGAGGTCCACGGCTGCTCGTTCTCACGGTCCTGATTGACACCATGACTGTTTATCGAATCATGCGGCTCTCCCGTCCCAGCGATATCAGCCGCTTCTTATTGCCGATCTATTCTTCGGCGATGGGGTAACAGGCGATGATGAGTCATGGCTATGACACGATCGTGGTTAGTTTTGGCTATGGACAACTACTAATAGCATATGTTCATATATATATAATATGTTTAATGCAAAGTCTAATAATAAGTCCACATACAACAAAGTCAAATAATAGCATATGTTCACCTAGAACAAATTCATTGTTTGATTGACCACATACAACAAAGTCCACCTACTATTCTATGTAACTAAGCCTACATCAACTTCCAAATAAGAAAAGCAATGATCATAGCCATAAATAAAAGCATGACATCTTTCCAAGACCAAGGAGCAATTCTCCTAATCTTCACATCTCCGGTGGGTGGCTTCTCTTCAATCTCCAGTGCCAGCGGATGGCCATGGTTTGCATGCATTGGACCATAGTAGGCCGGTTGCCCATGGTTTGCAAGGTAGGCTGGATGACTATAGTAGACCCTCAAAGCTTTAGCTTCTATGTTGTACTTTTTGTGCAAATTACCAAGGTAGCGATTGACTTGAGCATAGCAATCTTCCCAGGTTCGATAAATCCCCGTGACCAACATGCACTACATACCATGCCATGGTTGCTTATACATTTAAGTAAATTAGGCATGTGGTAAGTGGTAATGGTAACTCACTGAACAAGAGTTATTATTCAAGTTATATGGCCAAACTAAATCTATTTAATGTTCTTTATCCTTAACATGATAAAAAATTACCTCAATAATGGGACTGTTTATTATTTGGAGATCAATGTGGTTTAGTAATCATACTTGCTAGCATGCAGCATCATATGTCATTGGTTAATAGTTAGCAACAGGGGTGCTCATGTGAATTTCTCAAGTAAGCAAGCATACTTTACATTGGATAGGCATGGACACCCTAGCCTATAACAAACAAAACATTGAAGTAGGTTGCTAGGAATGCAAATAAAAGCATGTTACTCATCCTCCAAGCAATCCAGGTTACATTTCAAATGAAAATTTTGTAGGGCTGCAAAGTCTATTTTACTAAATCACATAATGCACATAAAATACTCACTTTGCAATCATTGATCATGAGAGAATGTAAAATAGCTTATTTTGTGCATTGCTTTGCTAGTATTGCATGTCGCTACTGCAACAGTTGAGAGATGCTTTTGGGAATGAAGATTGTCAAAACAACTTTGTCTAATCGCATGGGTGATCAGCACTTGAGTCATAGACTTATTTGCTATCTAGAGAAAGAAGAAATGAAGAAAGTGACCAATGAGGCTGTGGTTCGACGTTTCATGACAATTGAAGGAAAAGGGCATAAATATGATCTCTGATAGGTAATGCAATGCATCTACTATTAATGGAAAATTCTATAGTTTATTTGCTAAATAACTGACCTATCTGTTTTCTTTCCTTTTAGGCTAGTGGGATCTTCATCATGGTCTCCTAGATCACATATTTTGCTAAATGTTGCATGTTTTGTTCATGAATTTGGGATTCTATCAATGATGACTACACTAAAGTGATCAATGTTGTCTTGTTTTTGTTAAATGGTGAGTGTTATGTTTGGACCAAAATCTCATCTCTATTGCTAGAAGTCGAATTTGATATTAAAATATGGTAGTTGCACATTAGTTATGCTATTTTTGATTGAACATCATATTGGTTAGTGTAGTTATGAATTAAGTGGTGCACCCCCAATCATTTTGCTCTAGCTTCACCCGTGACCAGCAGTACATGAATAGCCAAGAAACATAATCACATACTGTCACTTAATGTCGACATAAGTCAACTTTTTTTCTTCTTAGAAGTGAATTGGTAAAAAAGTGTTACACAAATGTTCCCCCAAAATAAGTATTACTAGATTCAAGTAAGCAGCAACACCTCTACTGATTCACAGCAACACCTCTACTGATTCAAGTAAGCAACAACATTGTGGGACATTTCATCAAACACATAGTAGGCAATGAGCTATGCACTCACCGTGGGGGTGGGAAAGCAGTTGTCCGTGTGCTCCTGAAGGCCTCGGTGGTGGGAGTGCAGGCGTGGAGGAGGAGGGGCACGGCCGACATCATGGACGAGGAATGAGGGCACAGACGGTGCGGGGCTCCAGCTTGGGGGTGGACGGCGTGGGGCGGTGCTCTGGCATGGGATGGTACTCCGGCGTGGGGCGGTAGATGGCATGGGGGCGGTGCTCCGGCACAGGGTGGTGCTCCGGCGGTGCGGGAGGAGGGGTTGGCGCGGCGTTGAAATGAATTTGGATAATTTCATCCTGTGCCTCTTTTATACCAGTAGCTCATCACTACCGGTTCTGGTTGTAAACCAACAGTGATGGAGTACATCACTGCTAGGTCATTCCCCAAACCGACAGTGATGTGGTGTAGCAGTTAGGTGTTAAGTTAGGTGTTAAGTAGGATAACTTTTTTGTTTTTTTTTCGAACTCCTCCTACTGGCTCAATGGTTAAGACCCCTCAACTTAGCCACCGAGACCCGTGTTCGAGTCCTAGGTGGCCCAAATTTTTTTGTTCTACTTTATAAATTATTAATTTACTTCGAGAAATAACTCATCACTGTTGGTTCTGATTATAAACCGATAGTGATGGGGGTATATCACTGCCGGGTCATTCTCCAAACCAGTAGTGAAGTGGTGTAGCAGTTAGGTGTTGAATAGTATAACTTTTAGTTTTCTTTCGAACTCCTACTGGCGCAACGGTTAAGACCCCTCAACTTAGCCCCTGCGACCCGTGTTTGAGTCCCAAGCGGCCCAAATTTTTTTGTTCTATTTTATAATTTATTAAGCGGCCTAAAGGTTGAAAGGAAAAAATAAATAACCCTTAGCACACATCCTATACTAGCGTAGTGGTTAAGTCTCTGAACTCTACAGTCCGAGACCCGAGCTCGAACCCGAGGGCTGGCACAATTTTTTTTAAAAATTTATATATCGCTGCTGGTTTTCAAAATAAACCAACAGTGATAACCGGCATCACTGTCGGTTTATTATCATCAATGTCGATTTTTTTTGAAACCGACAGTGATGTTTATATATATTAAAAAATTTCTTTTATATACTGAATAAATAGAAGCATATGTATTCCTATGTCGAAATGGCTTCAAAATTTTTTGGCAAGCTTGTACACCCAAATTAAGACCCCACATAGGATCTTAGGTTTTTCTGATTAGTTTTTTATTTAATATATTTTTCTGTTTGCTGAATGAGACAAAAGAGGGTGAATTTCATCTTGGACCCAATAGATTTTTTCATCCACCTCCACAAAATACTTATCCCTATGGCACATTAGAGCCTGTATAAAAGTTTGACACCATTCCGGATATTTTCGTGGGTAGACTCAGTTCAACCTATAATTAATCGGTGTCGTCGCGCAGAAATTCAATTAAACCTCAGAAAGTAGCAAACCATCTCCAGAAAATCCCAAACTTTGTATTTCCTTCACACGTGGCACGTGGAAGCCTAAGAAAAAGTTTAAGATGAATATGACACTAGAATGCCTATGAACTATAGAAACCTTGATAACCTATGTGTATGGTCATTGTTCGATGAAAAGGCACATGTACCTCTATGAAGCATGTATACTCCGCATATATCAAAATGACTTGAAATTTTTTTGGCAAGCATATACACCCAAATTAAGACCCAACACAGGATCTAAGGTTTTTCTGATCAGTTTTTTTTATTTATTATATTTTTCTCTATGCCGAATGGGACAAAAAATGGTGAATTTCATCTTGGACCTAATAGATTTTGTCATCCACCTCCACAAAATCCTTATCCCTCGGGCACATTAGAGCCTATATAAAAGTTTGGCATCATTCTGGATCTTTTCGTGGGTAGACTCAGTTCAACCTATAATTAAACGGTGTCATCGCCCCGAAATTCAATTAAACCTCAGAAAGTAGCAAACCATCTCCGGAAAATTCCAAACATGGTGTTTCCTTCACACATGGCACATGCAAGCCTAAGAAAAAGTTTGAGATGAATACGACACTAGAATACCTATGAACCAGAGAAACCTTGATAACCTATGTGTATAGTCATGGTTCGATGAAAAGGCACATGTATCCCTACGAAGCATGTATACTCTGCCAATATCTAAATGTCTTGAAATTTTTTTGGCAAACATGTACACCCAAATTAAGACCCCACACAGGATCTGAGGTTTTTCTGATTAGTTTTTTTATTTATTATATTTTTCTCTGTGCCGAATGAGACAAAAGAGGTTGAATTTCAACTTGGACCCAATAGATTTTGTCATCCACCTCCACAAAATTCTTATCCCCCGGGCACATTAGAGCCTGTGTAAAAGTTTGGCACCATTCTGGATCTTTTCATGGGTAGACTCAGTTCAACCTATAATTAAATGTTATCGTCGTGCGGAAATTCAATTCAACCTCAGAAAGTAGCAAACCATCTCCGGAAAATCCCAAACTTGGTGTTTCCATCACACGTGGCACGTGAAAGCCTAAGAAAAAGTTTGAGACAAATACGACACTGAAATGTCTATGAACAACAAAAACCTTGATAACCTATGTGTATAGTCATGGTTCGATGAAAAGGCCTATGTACCTCTGTGAAGCATGTATACTCCATGTATATCGAAATAGCTTGATTTTTTTTGCCAAGCATGTACACCCAAATTAAGACCCTACATAGGATCTGAGGTTTTTCTGATCAGTTTTGTTTATTTATTATATTTTTCTCTCTATCGAATGAGATAAAAGAGGGTGAATTTCATCTTGGACCCAACAGATTTTGTCATCCACCTCCACAAAATTCTTATCCCTAGAGCACATTAGATCTTGTGTAAAAGTTTGGCACTATTTCGGATCCTTTCGTGGGTAGACTCACTTCAACCTATAATTAAACGATGTCGTCGGGCGAAAATTCAATTAAACCTCAAAAAGTAGCAAACCATCTTCGAAAAATCCCAAACTTAGGGTTTCCTTCACATGTGGCACGTGCAAGCCTAGGAAAAAGTTTGAGACGAATACGACACCGGAATGCCTATGAACCACAGAAACCTTGATAACCTATTGTATAGTTATAGTTCAATGAAAAACCACATGTACCTCTGTGAAGCATGTATACTCCGCCTATATTGAAATGGCTTGAAATGTTTTTGGCAACCATGTACACCCAAACTAAGACCCCACACAGGATCTGAGGTTTTTTCTGATCAGTTTTTTTATTTATTATATTTTTTCTGTGTTGAATGAGACAAAACAGGGCGAATTTCATCTTGGACCGAATAGATTTTGTTATCCACCTCCACAAAATTCTTATCCCTCGAGCATATTAGAGCTTGTGTAAAATCTTGGCACTATTCTAGATCTTTTCATGTGTAGACTCAGTTCAACCTATAATTAAATGGTGTCAACGCGTGGAAATCAAATTAAACCTTAGAAAGTAGCAAACCATCTCTAGAAAATCCTAAATTTGGTGTTTCCTTTACACGTGGCACGTGCAAGCCTAAGAAATAGTTTGAGATGAATACGACACCAAAATGCCTATGAACCATAGAAACCTTGATAACATATGTGTATAGTCATGGTTCGATGAAATGGCACATGTACCTCTATGAAGCATGTATACTCTGCCTACATCTAAATGGTTTGAAATTTTTTTGGCAAGCTTGTACACCCAAATTAAGACCTCACAAAGGATCTGAGGTTTTTTTAATTTGTTTTTTTATTTATTATATTTTTTCTGTGCCAAATGAGACAAAGAGGGTGAATTTCATCTTGGACCCAATAGATTTTGTCATCCACCTCCACAAAATTCTTATCCCTCGAGTACATTAGAGCCTGTGTAAAAGTTTGGCACTATTCCGGATCTTTTCGTGGGTGGACTCAGTTTAACCTATAATTAAACGGTGTCGTCGCGCAGAAATTCAATTAAACCTCAGAAAGTAGCAAACCATCTCTGGAAAATCCCAAACTTGGTGTTTCCTTCACACGTGGCACGTGGAAGCCTAAGAAAAAGTTTGAGACGAATACAACATCGGAACGCCTATGAACCACAGAAACCTTGATAACCTATGTGTAGTCATGGTTCGATAAAAAGGAACATGTACCTCTGTGAAGCATTTATACTCCGCGTATATCGAAATGTCTTGAAATTTTTTTGGCAAGCATATACACCCAAATTAAGACCCCACACAGGATCTGAAGTTTTTCTAATCAATTGTTTTATTTATTATATTTTTTCCTATGCCGAATGAGACAAAAAGGGTGAATTTCATCTTGGACCCAATAGATTTTGTTATCCACCTCCACAAAATTCTTATCCCTCATGCGCATTAGAGCCTGTGTAAAAGTTAGGCACCATTTCGGATCTTTTCGTGGGTAGACTCAGTTCAACCTATAATTAAATGGTGTCGTCACGTGGAAATTCAATTAAACCTCAGAAAGTAGCAAACCATATAAGAAAAATCCCAAACTTTGTGTTTCCTTCACACAAGGCACGTGCAAGCCTAAGAAAAAGTTTTAGACGAAAACGACACCAGAATGCCTATGAACCAAAGAAACCTTAATAACCTATGTGTATAGTCATGGTTCGATGAAAAGACACATGAACCTCTGTAAAGCATATATACTCCGCCTATATCTAAATGGCTTGAAATTTTTTTTGGCAAGCAAGCACACCCAAATTAAGACCCCACATAGGATTAGAGGTTTTTCTGATCAGATTTTTTATTTATTATATTTTTCTCTGTGCCGAATGAGACAAAAGAGGGTGAATTTCATCTTGGACCCAATAGATTTTGTCATCCACCTCCACAAAATTCTTATCCTTCGGGCACATTAGAGCCTGTGTAAAAGTTTGGCACTATTATGGATCTTTTCGTGGGTAGACTTAGTTCAACCTATAATTAAAGGTGTCGTCGCGCGGAAATTTAATTAAACCTCAGAAAGTAGCAAACCATCTTTGGAAAAACCCAAACTTGGTGTTTCCTTCACACATGGCACGTGGAAGCCTAAGAAAAAGTTTGAGACGATTACGACACCAAAATGCCTATGAACCATAGAAACCTTGATAACATATGTGTATAGTCATGGTTCGATGAAAAGGCACATGTACCTCTGTGAAGCATGTATACTCCGCCTATATCAAAATGACTTGAAATTTTTTTGGCAATCATGTACACCCAAACTAAGACCCCACACAAGATCTGAGGTTTTTTTGATTAGTTTTTTATTTATTATATTTTTCTCTATGCCGAATGAGATAAAAAGGGTGAATTTCATCTTGGACCCAACAAGTTTTGTCACCACCTCCATAAAATTCTTATCCCTAGGCACAATAGAGCCTATGTAAAAGTTTGGCATCATTCCAAATCTTTTCGTGGGTAGACTTAGTTCAACATATAATTAAAAAGTGTTGTCGCGCGGAAATTCAATTAAACCTCAGAAACTAGCAAACCATCTCCGAAAAATCCCAAACTTGGTGTTTCCTTCACACGTGGCACATGCAAGCCTAAGAAATAGTTTGAGACAAATACAACACCGGAATGCCTTTGAATCATAGAAACCTCACAAAGTAGTGAACCATCTCTGGAAAATCCCAAACTTGGTGTTTCCTACACACGTGGCACGTGGAAGCCTAAGAAAAAGTTTGAGACAAATATGACATTGGAATGCCTATGAACCACAGAAACCTTGATAACCTATGTGTAGTCATGGTTCGATGAAAAGGCACAAGTACCTCTGTGAAGCATTTATACTCCACGTATATCGAAATGGCTTGAAATTTTTCTGGTAAGCATGTACACCCAAATTAAGACCCCACACTTGATCTAAGGTTTTTCTTATTAGTTTTTTTGTTTATTATATTTTTCTCTGTGCCGAATGAGACAAAAGAGGGTGAATTTCATCTTGGACCCAATAGATTTTGTCATCCACCTCCACAAAATTCTTATCCCTCGTGCACATTAGAGCATGTGTAAAAGTTTGGCACCATTCTGGATCTTTTTATGGGTAGACTTAGTTCAACCTATAATTAAATGGTGTCGTCATGTGAAAATTCAATTAAACCTCATAAAGTAGCAAACCATCTCCGAAAAATCCCAAACTTGGTCTTTCCTTCACACGCGGCACGTGCAAGCCTAAGAAAAAGTTTTAGATGAAAATGACACCGGAATGCCTATTAACCAAAGAAACCTTGATAACCTTTGTATAGTCATGGTTCGATGAAAAGGCACATGTACCTCTGTAAAGCATATATACTCCGCCTATATCTAAATGGCTTGAAATTTTTTTGGCAATCATGTACACCCAAATTAAGACCCCACACAGGATCTAAGGTTTTTCTGATCAGATTTTTTATTTATTATATTTTTCTCTATGCCGAATGAGACAAAAGAGGGTGAATTTCATCTTGGACCCAATAGATTTTGTCATCCACCTCCACAAAATTCTTATCCCTTGGGCACATTAGAGCCTTTGTAAAAGTTTGGCACCATTATGGTTCTTTTCGTGGGTAGACTCAGTTCAACCTATAATTAAATGTGTCGTCGCACAGAAATTCAATTAAACCGCAGAAAGTAGCAAACCATCTTCCAAAAATCCCAAACTTGGTGTTTCCTTCACACGTAGCACGTGGAAGCCTAAGAAAAAGTTTGAGACGATTATGACACCAAAATGCCAATGAACCACGGAATTCTTGATAACGTATGTGTATTGTCATGGTTCAATGAAAAGGCACATGTACCTCTGTAAAGCATGTATACTCCGCCTAAATCGAAATGGCTTGAAATTTTTTTGGCATGCATGTACACTGAAACTAATACCCACATAGGATCTAAGGTTTTTTTTATCACTATTTTATCTATTATATTTTTCTCTATGCCGAAGGAGACAAAAAAGGGTGAATTTCATCTTAGACCCAATAGATTTTGTCACCACCTCCACAAAATTCTTATCCCTAGGGCACAATAGAGCCTGTGTAAAAGTTTGACATCATTCCAGATCTTTTTGTGGGTACACTCAGTTTAACCTATAATTAAATGGTGTCGTCGTGCGGAAATTCAATTAAACCTCAGAAACTAGCAAACCATCTCAGGAAAAATCCCAAACTTGGTGTTTCCTTCACACGTGGCACGTGCAAGCCTAAGAAAAAGTTTGAGACAAATATGACACCGGAATGCCTATGAACCATAGAAACCTTGATAACCTATGTGTATAGTCATGGTTTGATGAAAAGGCACATGTACCTCTGTGAAGCATGTATACTCCGCCTATATTGAAATGGCTTGAAATTTTTTTGGTAAGCATGTACACCCAAATTAAGACCCCACATAGGATTTGAAGTTTTTCGGATTAGTTTTTTCACTTATTATATTTTTCTCTATGCCGAATGGGACAAAAGAGGGTGAATTTATTCTTGGACCCAATAGATTTTGTCATCCACCTCCATAAAATTCTGATCCCTAGGGCACATTAGAGCCTATGTAAAAGTTTGGCACCATTCTAGATCTTTTCGTGGGTAGACTCAGCTCAACCTATAATTAAACGGTGTTGTCACGTGGAAATTCAATTAATCCTCAGAAAGTAGCAAACTATCTCTGGAAAATCCCAAACTTGGTGTTTCCTTCACACATGGCATGTGGAATCCTATAGAAAAAGTGTGAGATGAATACGACACTAGAATTCCTATTAACCACAGAAACCTTGATAACCTATGTGTATAGTCATAGTTCTATGAAAAGGCACATGTACCAATGTGAAGCATGTATACTCCGCCTATATCGAAATGGCTTGAAATTTATTTGGCAAGCAAGTACACTCAAATTAAGAACCCACACAGGATCTAAGGTTTTTCTGATAAGTTTTATTATTTATTATATTTTTCTCTATACCGAATGAGACAAAAGAGGGTGAATTTCATCTTGGACCCAACAGATTTTGTCATCCACCTCCACAAAATTCTTATCCCTAGGGCACATTAGAGCTTGTGTAAAAGTTTGGCACCATTCTGGATCATTTCGTGGGTAGACTCAGTTCAACCTATAATAAAACAGTGTCATTGCGAGGAAATTCAATTGAACCTCAGAAAGTAGCAAACCATCTTCGAAAAATCCCAAACTTGGACTTTCCTTCACACGTGGCACGTGCAAGCCTAAGAAAAAATTTAAGATGAATATAATACCGAAATACCTATGAACCACAGAAACCTTGATAACATATGTATATAGTCAAGGTTCGATGAAAAGACACATATACCTCTGTGAAGCATGTATACTCCACCTATATCAAAATGACTTGAAATTTTTTTAGCAAGAATGTACACCCAAATTAAGACCCACATAGGATCTGAGGTTTTTCTGATTAGTTTTTTTATTATATTTTTCTCTGTGCCGAATGAGACAAAAGAGGGTGAATTTCGTCTTGGACCCAATAGATTTTGTCATCCACCTCCACAAAATTCTTATCCCTCAGGCACATTAGAGCTTGTGTAAAAGTTTGGCACCATTTCAGATCTTTTTGTGGGTAGACTCAGTTCAACCTATAATTAAATGGTGTGGTCGCGCAAAAATTCGATTAAACCTCAAAAAGTAGCAAACCATCTTCGGGAAATCCCAAACTTGGTGTTTCCTTCACACGTGGCACGTGGAAGCCTAAGAAAAAGTGTGAGACAAATACGACACCGAAATGCCTATGAACCACAGAAACCTTGATAACCTATGTGTATAGTCATGGTTCGATGAAAAAGCACATGTACCTCTATGAAGCCTGTATACTCCACCTATATCGAAATGGCTTGAATTTTTTTTGGTAAGCTTGTACAACCAAATTAAGACCCCACACAGGATCTGAGGTTTTTCTAATTAGTTTTTTATTATATTTTTCTCTGTGTCGAATGAGAAAAAGAGGGTGAATTTCATCTTGGACCCAATAGATTTTGTCATTCACCTCCACAAAATTATTATCCCTCAGGCACATTAGAGCCTGTGTAAATGTTTAGCATCATTTTGGATCTTTTTGTGGGTAGACTCAGTTCAACCTATAATAAAATGGTGTCGTCACACATAAATTCAATTAAACCTCAGAAAGTAGCAAACCATCTTCGGAAAATCCCAAATTTGGTGTTTCCTTCACACGCAGCATGTGGAAGCCTAAGAAAAAGTGTGAGATGAATACGACATCGGAATGCCTAAGAACCACTGAAACCTTGATAACCTATGTGTATAGGCATGGTTCGTTGAAAAGGCACATGTACCTCTGTGAAGCATGTATAGTCCGCGTATATCGAAATGGCATGAATTTTTTTGGGAAGCATGTACACCCAAATTAAGACCCCACACAGGATCTGAGGTGTTTTTTGATCAGTTTTTTTATTTAATATATTTTTCTCTATTTCGAATGAGATAAAAGAGGGTGAATTTCATCTTAGACCCAATAGATTTTGTCATCCACCTCCACAAAATTCTTATCCCAAGGGCACATTAGAGCCTGTGTAAAAGTTTGGTACCATTTCAGATCTTTTCATGGGTAGACTCAGTACAACCTATAATTAAAGTTGTCGTCGCGCGAAAAATCAATTAACACTCATAAAGTAGCAAACCATCTCCGAAAAATCCCAAACTTGGTGTTTCCTTCAAACATGGCACGTGTAAGCCTAAGAAAAAGTTTGAGACAAATACGACATCGGAATGCCTATGAACCACAGAAACCTTGATAACCTATGTGTATAGTCATAGTTTGATGAAAATGCACATGTACCTCTATGAAGCTTATATACTCCACGGATATCAAAATGACTTGAATTTTTTTTGGCAAACATGTACACCCAAATTAAGACCCCACACAGGATTTGAGGTTTTTCTGATCAGTTTTTTTATTTATTATATTTTTCTCTATGCCAAATGAGACAAAAGAGGGTGAATTTCATCTTGGACGCAATAGATTTTGTCATCCACCTCTATAAAATTCTTATCCCTCGGGCACATTAGAGCCTATGTAAAAGTTTGGCACCATTCTGGATCTTTTCGTGGGTAGACTCAGTTCAACCTATAATTAAACGGTGTCGTCGCGCAGAAATTCAATTAAACCTCACAAAGTAGTGAACCATCTCTGAAAAATCCCAAACTTGGTGTTTCCTTCACACGTGGCACGTGCAAGCCTAAGACAAAGTTTGAGACGAATACGACATCGAAATGCCTATGAACCATAGAAACCTTGATAACCTATGTGCATAGTCATGGTTCGACAAAAAGGCCCATGTACCTCTATGAAGCATATATACTCCACCTATATCAAAATAGCTTGAAATTTTTTGGCAAGGATGTACCAAATTAAGACCCCACATAGGAACCGAGGTTTTTCTGATCAGTTTTTTTTATTATATTTTTCTCTATGCCGAATGAGACAAAAGAGGGTGAATTTCATCTTGGACTAAATAGATTTTGTCATCCACCCCCACAAAATTCTTATCCCTAGGGCACATTAGAGCCTATGTAAAAGTTTGGCACCAATTTGGATCTTTTCGTGGGAAGACTCAGTTCAACCTATAATTAAATGGTGTCGTCGCACTGAAATTCAATTAAATCTCATAAAGTAGCAAACCATCTCTGGAAAATCAAAAACTTGGTGTTTCCTTCACACGTGGCACGTGAAAGCCTAAGAAAAAGTTTGAGATGAATATGAAACCGAAATAACTATGAACCATAGAAACCTAGATAACCTATGTGTATAGTCATGGTTCGATGAAAAGGCACATGTACCTCTGGAAGACATGTATACTCCGCCTATATCAAAATGATTTGAAATTTTTTTGGCAAGCATGTACACCCAAATTAAGACCCCACACAGGATCTAAGGTTTTTCTGATTAGTTTTTTTGTTTATTATATTTTTCTCTATGCCAAATGAGACAAAAGAGGGTGAATTTCATCTTGGACCCAATAGATTTTGTCATCCACCTCTATAAAATTCTTATCCCTTGGGCACATTAGAGCCTATGTAAAAGTTTGACACCATTATGGATCTTTTCATGGGTAGACTCAGTTCAACCTATAATTAAACGGTGTTGTCGCGCTAAAATTCAATTAAACCTCACAAAGTAGCAAACCATCTCCGGAAAATCTCTAACTAGGTGTTTCCTTCACATGTGGCACGTGGAAGCCTAAGAAAAAGTGTGAGATGAATACGGCACCAGAATTCCTATGAACCACAGAAACCTTGATAACCTATGTGTATAGTCATGGTTCTATGAAAAGGCACATGTACCTCTGTGAAGCATGTATACTTCGCCTATATCGAAATGGCTTGAATTTTTTTTAGCAAGCATGTACACCCAAATTAAGACCCCACACAGGATCTGAGGTTTTTCTGATCAGTTTTTTATTTATTATATTTTTCTCTATGCCGAATGAGACAAAAGAGGGTGAATTTCATCTTGGAACTAGTAGATTTTGTCATCCACCTCCACAAAAATCTTATCCCTAGGGCACATTAGAGCTTATGTAAAAGTTTGGCACCATTTTGGATCTTTTTGTGGGAAGACTCAGTTCAACCTATAATTAAACGGTGTCATCGCGCTAAAAGTCAATTAAACCTTAAAAAGTAGCAAACCATCTCCGAAAAATCTCAAACTTGGTGTTTCCTTCACACATGGCACGTGCAATCCTAAGAAAAAAGTTTGAGATGAATACGACACCAGAATGCTTATGAACCATAGAAACCTTGATAACCTACGTGTATAGTCATGGTTCGATGAAAAGGCACATGTACCTATGTGAAGCATGTATACTTGGCCTATATCAAAATGGATTGAAATTTTTTTGGCAAGCATGTTCACCCAAATTAAGACCCCATACAGGATTTGAGGTTTTTTATCACTTTTTTTATTTATTATATTTTTCTTTGTGCCGAATGAGACAAAAGAGGGTGAATTTTATCTTGGACTTAATAGATTTTGTCATACACCTCCACAAAATTCCTATCCCTAGGACACATTAGAGCCTATGTAAAAGTTTGGCACCATTTTGGACCTTTTCATGGGAAGACTCCGTTCAACCTACATTTAAACGGTGTCGTCGTGCTTAAATTGGATTAAACCTCAGAAAGTAGCAAACCACCTCCGAAAAATCCCAAACATGGTGTTTCCTTCACACGTGGCACGTGCGAGCCTAAGAAAAAGTTTGAGACGAATACGATACCAGAATGCCTATGAACCACACAAACCTTGATAACCTATGTGTATAGTCATGATTCGATGAAAAGGCACATGTACCTCTATGAAACAACTATACTCCGCCTATATCGAAATGACTTGAAATTTTTGGCAAGCATGTACACCCAAATTAAGACCCCACATAGGATCTAAGGTTTTTCTGATTAGTTTTTTTATTTATTATATTTTTCTCAGTGCCGAATGAGACAAAAGAGGGTGAATTTCATCTTGGACCCAATAGATTTTGTCATCCAGCTCCACAAAATTCTTATCCCTAGGGCACATTAGAGCCTATGTTAAAGTTTGACACCAATTTGGATCTTTTCGTGGGAAGACTCAGTTCAACCTATAATTAAACGGTGTCGTCACATGGAAATTCAATTAAACCTCATAAAGTAGCAAACCATCTCCAGAAAATCCCAAACTTGGTGTTTCCTTCACACGGGGCATGCGCAAGCCTAAGAAAAGGTTTGAGATGAATACGATATCAAAATGCCTATGAACCATAGAAACCTTGATAACCTATGTGTATAGTCATGGTTTGACAAAAAGGCACATGTACCTCTGTAAAGCATATATACTCCGCCTATATCGAAATAGCTTGAAATTTTTTTGGCAAGCATGTATACCCAAATTAAGACCCCACAAAGGATCTAAGGTTTTTCTGATCAGTTTTTTTATTTATTATATTTTTTTCAGTGCCGAATGAGATAAAAGATGGTGAATTTCATCTTGGAACTAATAGATTTTGTCATCCACCTCCACAAAATTCTTATCCCTAGGGCACATTATAGCTTATGTAAAAGTTTGGCACCATTTGAGACCTTTTTGGTGGGAAGACTTAGTTCAAGCTAAATTAAACGGTGTCATCGCGCTAAAATTCAATTAAACCTCAAAAAGTAGCAAACCATGTCCGGAAAATCCCAAACTTAGTGTTTCCTTCACACGTGGCACGTGCAATCCTAAGAAAAAAGTTTGAGATGAATATGACATCGGAATGCTTATGAACCACAAAAACCTTGATAACCTATATGTATAGTCATGGTTCGATGAAAAGGCACAAGTACCTCCGTGAAGCATGTATACTCTGCCTATATTGAAATGGATTGAATTTTTTTAGAAAGCATGTTCACCCAAATTAAGACCCCACACTGGATTTGAGGTTTTTCTGATTAGTTTTTTATTTATTATATTTTTCTCTATGCCGAAAGAGACAAAAGAGGGTGAATTTTATCTTGGACCCAATAGATTTTGTCATCTACCTCCACAAAATTCTTATCCCTAGGGCACATTAGAGCATGTGTAAAAGTTTGACACCATTCCGGATCTTTTCGTGGATAGACTCAGTTCAACCTATAATTAAACGGTGTCGTCGCGTAGAAATTCAATTAAACCTCACAAAGTAGTGAACCATCTCTGAAAAATCCCAAACTTGGTGGTCCCTTCACACGTGGCACGTGCAAGCCTAAGACAAAGTTTGAGATGAATACAACATCGAAATGCCTATGAACCATAGAAACCTTGATAACTTATGTGCATAGTCATGGTTCGACAAAAAGGCCCATGTACCTCTATGAAGCATATATACTCCGCCTATATCAAAATAGCTTGAAATTTTTTTGGCAAGCATGTACCAAATTAAGACCCCACATAGGAAAAGAGGTTTTTCTGATCAGTTTTTTTTATTTATTATATTTTTCTCAATGCCGAATGAGACAAAAGAGGGTGAATTTCATCTTGGACTAAATAGATTTTGTCATCCACCCCACAAAATTCTTATGCCTAGGGCACATTAGAGCCTATGTAAAAGTTTGGCACCAATTCGGATCTTTTCGTGGGAAGACTCAGTTCAACCTATAATTAAATGGTGTCGTCGCACTGAAATTCAATTAAATCTCAGAAAGTAGCAAACCATCTCTGGAAAATCACAAACTTGGTGTTTCCTTCACACGTGGCACGTGAAAGCCTAAGAAAAAGTTTGAGACAAATATGAAACCGAAATATCTATGAACCATAGAAACCTTGATAACCTATGTGTATAGTCATGGTTCGATGAAAAGGCACATGTACCTCTGGGAAACAAGTATACTCCGCCTATATCAAAATGACTTGAAATTTTTTTGGCAAGCATGTTCACCCAAATTAAGACCCCACACAGGATCTAAGGTTTTCTGATTAGTTTTTTTGTTTATTATATTTTTCTCTATGCCAAATGAGACAAAAGAGGGTGAATTTCATCTTGGACCCAATAGATTTTGTCATCCACCTCTATAAAATTCTTATCCCTTGGGCACATTAGAGCCTATATAAAAGGTTGACACCATTATGGATCTTTTCATGGGTAGACTCAATTCAACCTATAATTAAACGGTGTCGTTGCGCTAAAATTCAATTAAACCTCACAAAGTAGCAAACCATCTCCAGAAAATCTCTAACTAGGTGTTTCCTTCACATGTGGCACGTGGAAGCCTAAGAAAAAGTGTGAGATGAATACGGCACCAGAATTCCTATGAACCACAGAAACCTTGATAACCTATGTGTATAGTAATGGTTCTATGAAAAGACACATGTACCTCTGTGAAGCATGTATACTTTGCCTGTATCGAAATGGCTTGGAATTTTTTTGGCAACCATGTACCCCCAAATTAAGACCCCACACAGGATCTGAGGTTTTTCTAATCAGTTTTTATTTATTATATTTTTCTCTGTGCCGAATGAGACAAAAGAGGGTGAATTTCATCTTGGAACTAATATATTTTATCATCCACCTCCACAAAATTCTTATCCCTAGGGTACATTAGAGCCTATGTAAAAGTTTGGCACCATTTTGGACCTTTTCATGGGAAGACTCCGTTCAACCTATAATTAAATGGTGTCGTCGCGTGGAAATTAGATTAAACCTCAGAATTAGCAAACCATCTCCGAAAAATCCCAAACTTGGTGTTTCCTTCACACGTGGCACGTGCAAGCCTAAGAAAAAGTTTGAGATGAATACGATACCAGAATGCCTATGAACCACACAAACCTTGAGAACCTATGTGCATAGTCATGCTTCGACAAAAAGGCCCATGTACCTCTATGAAGCATATATACTCCGCCTATATCAAAATAGCTTGAAATTTTTTTGGCAAGCATGTACCAAATTAAGACCCCACATAGGAACCAAGGTTTTTCTGATCATTTTTTTATTATATTTTTCTCAATGCCGAATGAGACAAAAGAGGGTGAATTTCATCTTGGACTAAATAGATTTGTCATCCACCCCCACAAAATTCTTATCCCTAGGGCACATTAGAGCCTATGTAAAAGTTTGGCACCAATTTGGATTTTTTCGTGGGAAGACTCAGTTCAACCTATAATTAAATGGTGTCGTCGCACTGAAATTCAATTAAATCTCAGAAAGTAGCAAACCATCTCTGGAAAATCACAAACTTGGTGTTTCCTTCACACGTGGCACGTGAAAGCCTAAGAAAAAGTTTGAGACGAATATGAAACCAAAATATCTATGAACCATAGAAACCTTGATAACCTATGTGTATAGTCATGGTTCGATGAAAAGGCACATGTACCTCTGGGAAACATGTATACTCCGCCTATATCAAAATGACTTGAAATTTTTTTGGCAAGCATGTACACCCAAATTAAGACCCCACACAGGATCTAAGGTTTTTCTGATTAGTTTTTTTGTTTATTATATTTTTCTCTATGCCAAATGAGACAAAAGAGGGTGAATTTCATCTTGGACCCAATAGATTTTGTCATCCACCTCAATAAAATTCTTATCCCTTGGGCACATTAGAGCCTATGTAAAAGGTTGACACCATTATGGATCTTTTCATGGGTAGACTCAGTTCAACCTATAATTAAACGGTGTCATCGTGCTAAAATTCAATTAAACCTCACAAAGTAGCAAACCATCTCCGAAAAATCTCTAACTAGGTGTTTCCTTCACATGTGGCACGTGGAAGCCTAAGAAAAAGTGTGAGATGAATACGGCACCAGAATTCCTATGAACCACAGAAACCTTGATAACCTATGTGTATAGTCATAGTTCTATGAAAAGACACATGTACCTCTATGAAGCATGTATACTTCGCCTGTATCGAAATGGCTTGGAATTTTTTTTTGCAACCATGTACCCCCAAATTAAGACCCCACACAGGATTTGAGGTTTTTCTAATTAGTTTTTTATTTATTATATTTTTCTCTATGCTGAATGAGATAAAAGAGGGTGAATTTCATCTTGAAACTAAAAGATTTTGTCATCCAGCTCCACAAAATTCTTATCCCTAGGGCACATTAGAGCCTATGTAAAAGTTTGGCACCATTTTGGACCTTTTCGTGGGAAGACTCCGTTCAACCTATAATTAAATGGTGTCGTCGTGTGAAAATTAGATTAAACCTCAGAATTAGCAAACCATCTCCGAAAAATCCCAAACTTGGTGTTTCCTTCACACGTGGCACGTGCAAGCCTAAGAAAAAGTTTGAGACGAATATGATACCAGAATGCCTATGAACCACACAAACCTTGATAACCTATGTGTATAGTCATGATTCGATGAAAAGGCATATGTACCTCTGTGAAACAAGTATACTCCGCCTATATCGAAATGACTTGAAATTTTTTTGGCAAGCATGTACACCCAAATTAAGACCCCACATAGGATCTAATATTTTTCTAATTAGTTTTTTTATTTATTATATTTTTCTCTGTGCTGAATGAGATAAAAAGGGTGAATTTCATCTTGGAACTAATAGATTTTGTCATCCACCTCCACAAAATTCTTATCCCTATGGCACATTATAGCTTATGTAAAAGTTTGGCACCATTTGAGACCTTTTTGGTTGTAAGACTCAGTTCAAGCTATAATTAAACGGTGTCATCATGCTAAAATTCAATTAAACCTCAAAAAGTAGCAAACCATCTCCGGAAAATCCCAAACTTAGTGTTTCCTTCACACGTAGCACGTGCAATCCTAAGAAAAAAGTTTGAGATGAATATGACATCGGAATGCTTGTGAACCACAAAAACCTTGATAACCTATATGTATAGTCATGGTTCGATGAAAAGGCACATGTACCTCCACAAAGCATATATACTCTGCCTATATTGAAATGGATTGAATTTTTTTAGCAAGCATGTTCACCCAAATTAAGACCCCACACAGGATCTGAGCTTTTTCTGATTAGTTTTTTATTTATTATATTTTTCTCTATGCCGAAAGAGGCAAAAGAGGGTGAATTTCATCTTGGACCCAATAGATTTTGTCATCTACCTCTACAAAATTCTTATCCCTAGGGCACATTAGAGCATGTGTAAAAGTTTGACACCATTCCGGATCTTTTCGTGGATAGACTCAGTTCAACCTATAATTAAACGGTGTCGTGGCGTAGAAATTCAATTAAACCTCAGAAAGTAGTGAACCATCTCTGAAAAATCCCAAACTTGGTGGTTTCTTCACATGTGGCACGTGCAAGCCTAAGAAAAAGTTTGAGAAGAATACGACATCGAAATGCCTATGAACCACAGAAACCTTGATAACCTATGTGCATAGTCATGGTTCGACAAAAAGGCCCATGTACCTCTATGAAACATATATACTCCGCCTATATCAAAATAGCTTGAAATTTTTTTGGCAATCATGTACCAAATTAAGACCCCACATAGGAACCGAGGTTTTTCTAATTAGTTTTTTTATTTATTATATTTTTCTCTATGCCGAATGAGACAAAAGAGGGTGAATTTCATCTTGGACTAAATAGATTTTGTCATCCACCCCCACAAAATTCTTATCCCTAGGGCACATTAGAGCCTACGTAAAAGTTTGGCACCAATTTGGATCTTTTCGTGGGAAGACTCAGTTCAACCTATAATTAAATGGTGTCGTCGCACTGAAATTCAATTAAATCTCAGAAAGTAGCAAACCATCTCTGGAAAATCTCAAACTTGGTGTTTCCTTCAAACGTGGTACGTGAAAGCCTAAGAAAAAGTTTGAGACGAATATGAAACCGGAATACCTATGAACCATAGAAACCTTGATAACCTATGTGTATAGTCATGGTTCGATGAAAAGGCACATGTACCTCTAGAAAACATGTATACTCCGCCTATATCAAAATGACTTGAAATTTTTTTGGCAAGCATGTACACCCAAATTAAGACCCCACATAGGATCTAAGGTTTTTCTGATTAGTTTTTTTGTTTATTTTATTTTTCTCTATGCCAAATGATACAAAAGAGGGTGAATTTCATCTTGGACCCAATAGATTTTGTCATCCACCTCTATAAAATTCTTATCCCTTAGGCACATTAGAGTCTATGTAAAAGTTTGATACCATTATGGATCTTTTCGTGGGTAGACTCAGTTCAACCTATAATTAAACGGTGTCGTCGCGCTAAAATTCAATTAAACCTCACAAAGTAGCAAACCATCTCCGAAAAATCTCTAACTAGGTGTTTCCTTCACATGTGGCACGTGGAAGCCTAAGAAAAAGTGTGAGATGAATACGGCACCAGAATTCCTATGAACCACAGAAACCTTGATAACCTATGTGTATAGTCATGGTTCTATGAAAAGACACATGTACCTCTGTGAAGCATGTATACTTCGCCTATATCGAAATGGCTTGGAATTTTTTTGGCAATCATGTACACCCAAATTAAGACCCCACACAGGATCTGAAGTTTTTTTAATAAGTTTTTTATTTATTATATTTTTCTCTGTGCTGAATGAGACAAAAGAGGGTGAATTTCATCTTGGAACTAATAGATTTTGTCATCCACCTCCACAAAATTCTTATCCCTAGGGCATATTAGAGCTTATGTAAAAGTTTGGCACCATTTTGGATCTTTTCGTGGGAAAACTCAGTTCAACCTATAATTAAATGGTGTCGTCGCGCTGAAATTCAATTAAACCTCAAAAAGTAGCAAACCATCTCTGAAAAATCTCAAACTTGGTGTTTCCTTCACACGTGGCACGTGCAATCCTAAGAAAAAGTTTGAGATGAATACGACACCAAAATGCTCATGAACCATAGAAACCTTGATAACCTATGTGTATAGTCCTGGTTCGATGAAAAGGCACATGTACCTCTGTGAAGCATGTATACTCTGCCTATATCAAAATGGATTGAAATTTTTTTGGCAAGCATGTTCACCCAAATTAAGACCCCACACAGGATCTGAGGTTTTTTTATCACTTTTTTATTTATTATATTTTTCTCTGTGTCGAATGAGACAAAAGAGGGTGAATTTTATCTTGGACTTAATAGATTTTGTCATCCACCTCCACAAAATTCCTATCCCTAGGATAGATTGGAGCCTATGTAAAAGTTTGGCACCATTTTGGACCTTTTCGTGGGAAGACTTCGTTCAACCTATAATTAAATGGTGTCGTCACGTGGAAATTAGATTAAACCTCAGAATTAGCAAACCATCTCTGAAAAATCCCAAACTTGATGTTTCCTTCGCACGTGGCACGTGCAAGCCTAAGAAAAAGTTTGAGGTGAATACGATACTAGAATGCCTATGAACCACACAAACCTTGATAACCTATGTGTATAGTCATGATTCGATGAAAAGGCACATGTACCTCTGTGAAACAAGTATACTCCGCCTATATTGAAATGACTTGAAATTTTTTTGGCAAGCATGTACACCCAAATTAAGACCCCACACAGGATCTAAGGTTTTTCTGATTAGTTTTTTATTTATTATATTTTTCTTAGTGCCGAATGAGACAAAAGAGGGTGAATTTCATCTTGGACCAAATAGATTTTGTCAGCCACCTCCAGAAAATTCTTATCCCTAGGGCACATTAGAGCCTATGTTAAAGTTTGACACCGTTTTGGATCTTTTCGTGGATAGACTCAGTTCAACCTATAATTAAACGGTGTCGTGGCGTAGAAATTCAATTAAACCTCAGAAAGTAGTGAACCATCTCTGAAAAATCCCAAACTTGGTGGTTCCTTCACACGTGGCACGTGCAAGCCTAAGAAAAAGTTTGAGAAGAATACGACATCGAAATGCCTATGAACCACAGAAACCTTGATAACCTATGTGCATAGTCATGGTTCGACAAAAAGGCCCATGTACCTCTATGAAACATATATACTCCGCCTATATCAAAATAGCTTGAAATTTTTTTGGCAATCATGTACCAAATTAAGACCCCACATAGGAACCGAGGTTTTTCTAATTAGTTTTTTTATTTATTATATTTTTCTCTATGCCGAATGAGACAAAAGAGGGTGAATTTCATCTTGGACTAAATAGATTTTGTCATCCACCCCCACAAAATTCTTATCCCTAGGGCACATTAGAGCCTATGTAAAAGTTTGGCACCAATTTGGATCTTTTCGTGGGAAGACTCAGTTCAACCTATAATTAAATGGTGTCATCGCACTGAAATTCAATTAAATCTCAGAAAGTAGCAAACCATCTCTGGAAAATCTCAAACTTGGTGTTTCCTTCAAACGTGGTACGTGAAAGCCTAAGAAAAAGTTTGAGACGAATATGAAACCGGAATACCTATGAACCATAGAAACCTTGATAACCTATGTGTATAGTCATGGTTCGATGAAAAGGCACATGTACCTCTAGAAAACATGTATACTCCGCCTATATCAAAATGACTTGAAATTTTTTTGGCAAGCATGTACACCCAAATTAAGACCCCACATAATATCTAAGGTTTTTCTGATTAGTTTTTTTGTTTATTTTATTTTTCTCTATGCCAAATGATACAAAAGAGGGTGAATTTCATCTTGGACCCAATAGATTTTGTCATCCACCTCTATAAAATTCTTATCCCTCAGGCACATTAGAGTCTATGTAAAAGTTTGATACCATTATGAATCTTTTCGTGGGTAGACTCAGTTCAACCTATAATTAAACGGTGTCGTCGCGCTAAAATTCAATTAAACCTCACAAAGTAGCAAACCATCTCCGAAAAATCTCTAACTAGGTGTTTCCTTCACATGTGGCACGTGGAAGCCTAAGAAAAAGTGTGAGATGAATACGGCACCAGAATTCCTATGAACCACAGAAACCTTGATAACCTATGTGTATAGTCATGGTTCTATGAAAAGACACATGTACCTCTGTGAAGCATGTATACTTCGCCTATATCGAAATGGCTTGGAATTTTTTTGGCAATCATGTACACCCAAATTAAGACCCCACACAGGATCTGAAGTTTTTTTAATAAGTTTTTTATTTATTATATTTTTCTCTGTGCCGAATGAGACAAAAGAGGGTGAATTTCATCTTGGAACTAATAGATTTTGTCATCCACCTCCACAAAATTCTTATCCCTAGGGCATATTAGAGCTTATGTAAAAGTTTGGCACCATTTTGGATCTTTTCGTGGGAAGACTCAGTTCAACCTATAATTAAATGGTGTCGTCGCGCTGAAATTCAATTAAACCTCAAAAAGTAGCAAACCATCTCTGAAAAATCTCAAACTTGGTGTTTCCTTCACACGTGGCACGTGCAATCCTAAGAAAAAGTTTGAGATGAATACAACACCAAAATGCTCATGAACCATAGAAACCTTGATAACCTATGTGTATAGTCCTGGTTCGATGAAAAGGCACATGTACCTCTGTGAAGCATGTATACTCTGCCTATATCAAAATGGATTGAAATTTTTTTGGCAAGCATGTTCACCCAAATTAAGACCCCACACAGGATCTGAGGTTTTTTTATCACTTTTTTATTTATTATATTTTTCTCTGTGTCGAATGAGACAAAAGAGGGTGAATTTTATCTTGGACTTAATAGATTTTGTCATCCACCTCCACAAAATTCCTATCCCTAGGACAGATTGGAGCCTATGTAAAAGTTTGGCACCATTTTGGACCTTTTCGTGGGAAGACTTCGTTCAACCTATAATTAAATGGTGTCGTCACGTGGAAATTAGATTAAACCTCAGAATTAGCAAACCATCTCTGAAAAATCCCAAACTTGATGTTTCCTTCGCACGTGGTACGTGCAAGCCTAAGAAAAAGTTTGAGGTGAATACGATACTAGAATGCCTATGAACCACACAAACCTTGATAACCTATGTGTATAGTCATGATTCGATGAAAAGGCACATGTACCTCTGTGAAACAAGTATACTCCGCCTATATCGAAATGACTTGAAATTTTTTTGGCAAGCATGTACACCCAAATTAAGACCCCACACAGGATCTAAGGTTTTTCTGATTAGTTTTTTTATTTATTATATTTTTCTTAGTGCCGAATGAGACAAAAGAGGGTGAATTTCATTTTGGACCCAATAGATTTTGTCAGCCACCTCCAGAAAATTCTTATCCCTAGGGCACATTAGAGCCTATGTTAAAGTTTGACACCGTTTTGGATCTTTTTGTGGGTAGACTCAGTTCAACCTATAATTAAACGGTGTCGTCACGCGGAAATTCAATTAAACCTCAGAAAGTAGCAAACCATCTCCGGAAAATCCCAAACTTGGTGTTTCCTTCACACGTGGCACGCGCAAGCCTAAGAAAAGGTTTGAGACGAATACAATATCAAAATGCCTATGAACCATAGAAACCTTGATAACCTATGTGTATAGTCATGGTTCGACGAAAAGGCACATGTTCCTCTGTAAAGCATATATACTCCGCCTATATCGAAATAGCTTGAAATTTTTTTGGCAAGCATGTACATCCAAATTAAGACCCCACAAAGGATCTGAGGTTTTTCTGATTAGTTTTTTTATTTATTATATTTTTCTCTTTGCTGAATGAGATTAAAGAGGGTGAATTTCATCTTGGAACTAATAGAAATTGTCATCCACCTCCACAAAATTCTTATCCCTAGGGCACATTATAGCTTATGTAAAAGTTTGGCACCTTTTGAGACCTTTTTGGTGGTAAGACTCAGTTCAAGCTATAATTAAACGGTGTCATCATGCTAAAATTCAATTAAACCTCAAAAAGTAGCAAACCATCTCCGGAAAATCCCAAACTTAATGTTTCCTTCACACGTAGCACGTGCAATCCTAAGAAAAAAGTTTGAGATGAATATGACATCGGAATGCTTATGAACCACAGAAACCTTGATAACCTATATGTATAGTCATGGTTCGATGAAAAGGCACATGTACCTCCACGAAGCATGTATACTCTACCTATATTGAAATGGATTGAATTTTTTTTAGCAAGCATGTTCACCCAAATTAAGACCCCACACAGGATCTGAGGTTTTTCTGATTAGTTTTTTATTTATTATTTTTTTCTCTGTGCCGAAAGAGACAAAAGAGGGTGAATTTCATCTTGGACCCAATAGATTTTGTCATCTACCTCCACAAAATTCTTATCCCTAGGGCACATTAGAGCATGTGTAAAAGTTTGACACCATTCCAGATCTTTTTGTGGATAGACTCAGTTCAACCTATAATTAAACGGTGTCGTGGCGCAAAAATTCAATTAAACCTCAGAAAGTAGTGAACCATCTCTAAAAAATCCCAAACTTGGTGGTTCCTTCACACGTGGCACGTGCAAGCCTAAGAAAAAGTTTGAGATGAATACGACATCGAAATGCCTATGAACCACAGAAACCTTGATAACCTATGTGCATAGTCATGGTTCGACAAAAAGGCCCATGTACCTCTATCAAACATATATACTCCGCCTATATCAAAATAGCTTGAAATTTTTTTGGCAAGCATGTACCAAATTAAGACCCCACATAGGAACCGAGGTTTTTATGATTAGTTTTTTTATTTATTATATTTTTCTCTATGCCGAATGAGACAAAAGAGGGTGAATTTCATCTTGGACTAAATAGATTTTGTCATCCACCCCCACAAAATTCTTATCCCTAGGGCACATTAGAGCCTATGTAAAAGTTTGGCACCAATTTGGATCTTTTCGTAGGAAGACTCAGTTCAACCTATAATTAAATGGTGTCATCGCACTGAAATTCAATTAAATCTCAGAAAGTAGCAAACCATCTCTGGAAAATCTCAAACTTGGTGTTTCCTTCACACGTGGCACGTGAAAGCCTAAGAAAAAGTTTGAGATGAATATGAAACCGGAATACCTATGAACCATAGAAACCTTGATAACCTATGTGTATAGTCATGGTTCGATGAAAAGGCACATGTATCTCTGTGAAACATGTATACTCCACCTATATCAAAATGGCTTGAAATTTTTTTGGCAAGCATATACACCCAAATTAAGTCCCCACACAGGATCTAAGGTTTTTCTGATTAGTTTTTTTGTTTATTATATTTTTCTCTATGCCAAATTAGATAAAAGAGGGTGAATTTCATCTTGGACCCAATAGATTTTGTCATCCACCTCTATAAAATTCATATCCCTTGGGCACATTAGAGCCTATGTAAAAGTTTGGCACCATTTTGAATCTTTTCCTAGGTAGACTCAGTTCAACCTATAATTAAACGGTGTCGTCGCGCAAAAATTCAATTAAACCTCACAAAGTAGCAAACCATCTCCAGAAAATCTCTAACTAGGTGTTTCCTTCACATGTGGCACGTGGAAGCCTAAGAAAAAGTGTGAGATGAATATGGCACCAGAATTCCTATGAACCACAGAAACCTTGATAACCTATGTGTATAGTCATGGTTCTATGAAAAAGGCTCATGTACCTCTGTGAAGCATGTATACTTCGCCTTTATCGAAATGGCTTGAAATTTTTTTGGCAACCATGTACACCCAAATTAAGACCCCACACAGGATCTGAGGTTTTTCTGATCAGTTTTTTATTTATTATATTTTCTCTGTGCCAAATGAGACAAAAGAGGGTGAATTTCATCTTGGAACTAATAGATTTTCCCATCCACCTCCACAAAATTCTTATCCCTAGGGCACATTAGTGCTTATGTAAAAGTTTGGCACCATTTTGGATCTTTTCGTGGGAAGACTCAGTTCAACATATAATTAAACGGTGTCGTCGCGCTGAAATTCAATTAAACCTCAAAAAGTAGCAAACCATCTCTAAAAAATCTCAAACTTGGTGTTTCCTTCACACGTGGCACGTGCAATCCTAAGAAAAAAGTTTGAGATGAATACGACACCAAAATGCTTATGAACCATAGAAACCTTGATAACCTATGTGTATAGTCATGGTTCGATGAAAAGGCACATGTACCTCTGTGAAGCATGTATACTTTGCCTATATCAAAATGGATTGAAATTTTTTTGGTAAGCATGTTCACCCAAATTAAGACCCCACACAGGATCTGAGGTTTTTTATCACTTTTTTTATTTATTATATTTTTCTCTGTGCCGAATGAGACAAAAGAGGGTGAATTTTATCTTGGACTTAATAGATTTTGTCATCCACCTCCACAAAATCCTTATCCCTCGGGCACATTAGAGCCTATGTAAAAGTTTGGCATCATTTTGGATCTTTTCATGGGTAGACTCAGTTCAACCTATAATTAAACGGTGTCGTCACCCAGAAATTCAATTAAACCTCAGAAAGTAGCAAACCATCTCCGAAAAATTTCAAACTTGGTGTTTCCTTCACACATGACACGTGCAAGCATAAGAAAAAGTTTGAGATGAATACGACACCAAAATACCTATGAACCAGAGAAACCTTGATACCTATGCGTATAGTCATGGTTCGATGAAAAGGCACATGTACCCCTACGAAGCATGTATACTCTGCCAATATCTAAATGTCTTGAAATTTTTTTGGCAAACATGTACACCCAAATTAAGAGCCCACACAGGATCTGAGGTTTTTCTGATTAGTTTTTTTATTTATTATATTTTTCTCTGTGCCGAATGAGACAAAAGAGGGTGAATTGCATCTTGGATCCATTAGATTTTGTCATCCACCTCCACAAAATTCTTATCCATCGGGCACATTAGGGCCTGTGTAAAAGTTTGGCACAATTCCAGATCTTTTTGTGGGTAGACTCAGTTCAACCTATAATTAAACGCTATCGTCGTGCGGAAATTCAATTAAACCTCAGAAAGTAGCAAACCATCTATAGGAAATCCCAAACTTGGTGTTTCCTTCACACATGGCATGTGGAAGCCTAAAAAAAGTGTGAGATGAATACGACATCAAAATGCCTATGAACCATAGAAACCTTGATAACATATGTGTATAGTCGTGGTTCGATGAAAAGGCACATGTACCTCTGTGAAGCATGTATACTCCGCCTGTATCAAAATGGTTTGAAATTTTTTTGGCAATCATGTACACCCAAATTAAGACCCTAGACATGATCTGAGGTTTTTTTGAACAATTGTTTTATTTATTATATTTTTCTCTATGCCGAATGAGATAAAAGAGGGTGAATTTCATCTTAGACTCAATAGATTTTGTCATCCACCTCCACAAAATTCTTATCCCTAGGGCACATTAGAGCCTGTGTAAAAGTTTGGCACCATTCTAGATTTTTTCATGGGTAGACTTAGTTCAACCTATAATTAAACGGTGTCATCGCACGGAAATTCAATTAAACCTCAGAAAGTAGCAAACCATCTCCGAAAAATCCCAAACTTGGTGTTTTCTTCACACGTGGCACGTGCAAGCCTAAGAAAAAGTTTGAGATGACTACAACACTGGAATGTAAATGAACCATAGAAACCTTGATAACATATGTGTATAGTCATAGTTCGATGAAATGACACATGTACTTCTGTGAAGCATGTATACTCTGCCTATATCAAAATGGCTTGAAATTTTTTTGGCAAGCATGTACACCAAAATTAAGACCCCACACAGGATCTAAGGTTTTTTTGATCAATTTTTTTATTTCTTATATTTTTCTCCGTGCCAAATCAGACCAAAGAGGGTGAATTTCATCTTGGACCCAATAGATATTGTCATCCACCTCCACAAAATTCTTGTCCCTAGGGCAATTAGAGCCTGTGTAAAAGTTTGGCACCATTTCAGATCTTTTTATGGATAGACTCAGTTAAACCTATAATTAAACGGTGTCGTCGTGCAGAAATTTAATTAAACCTCAGAAAGAAGCAAACCATCTTCGGGAAATCCCAATCTTGGTGTTTCCTTCACACGTGGTACGTGGAAGCCTAAGAAAAAGTGTGAGATGAATACAACACCGGAATGCCTATGAACCATAGAAACCTTGATAACCTATGTATGCAGGATATATTCTGCGGCATATATGTATGCAACAATGATATTAAACTAATTACACTTATTTGTTAGCATAAAAAACAAAAGATGTTGGAAAATATTTCATACAATAGCTAGAACAGGGAACCATAGAATGACCACATTAGGAGCGAATGGCTCATCGCCAGGGTGGAAACCTGGTTCTTGTGGTGGGGGAGGTCCGTTGTTCTTACCACCTGATCGATAAAATGCCAAAAAAATATGAACATAAAATATATGCACAAAAAATTCTTCCAAGTAAAATGTGGCAACATAATTAAATATAGATCGAATGCAAGGAATAAGAATATATATAAATATAGAATGTAAAGAAACATGAATACAAATATAGATCAAATGAATATAGATAGAATATTGGAGAAGACAACATATCAATACCATTGAAAAATGCAGGAGCCATGACCAAATCACGTAGAGAGAGTGGATTTCTTGAGAAGTGAGAGTGAAACGTGAGAAATGAGACTGTGAGAGTTCATTGGTGGGTGTGATCAATGTATGTGGCCGATAGTTTGTTTTATATAGGGGGGCATGGACATCACTGCTAGTTTTCAAATAGAACCGATAGTGAAAGTTAATATCACTATCGGTTTGTAAGTAGAACCGACAGTGAAGGTGCATATATGTAAAGGATATATTTATTTAGATAGTACAGTGTGAAAGTTTTAACAACAATGATATATTTATTTAGATAGTAATGAAATACATAAAAAATAACAAAAATATTAGAAATAAATTACATATATGATAAAAAAGACCTAACACTAAAATTCCATATACGATAACAAAGACCTATTTGCATACAGGTCAATGTTATAATCAATGTGTATCAACACATTATAATGTAACCACCTCAGTAGCATTCTTCTAGCACCAACTAGGGGCAAACAGCAACACCGAGTTAGTCTACGAGCTATACCAGTTGGATATGATAAGGTGGCATCAATGAATCCACCTTGTCTGTACATGGCCTTTTTCTAGATGCGCACCTAAAAGGTCCTAATATGGCTAGAGGGGGAGTGAATAGCCTATTTAAAAATCTACAAAGCAACTAGGGCAATTTGATTAGTATAACAAATAGTAAAATGCAAACTTGCTCTACCTCTATAAGGGTTGCAAGCCACCTATCCAATAATTCTAATTGTTATGATCACTAGGCACACAATCCACTAGGTCACTACTCACGAAGAGCTCTCACAATTGCTATACTAAAGAGCTCCACTAGATGAACCTAATCCACAAAGCAAGCTCTCAATTCTAGTTACACTAAAGAGCTTGCTATAGCTAGTTTGTGGGAATGTAAATGAGTAAGTGAGGTGATTATACCACCGCGTAGAGGAGTGAACCAATCAAAAGATGAATACTTTATCAATCACTAGAAGAATACCAAAGGGCAAGAGACAATCAATTTTCTCCCGAGGTTCACGTGCTTGCCAACATGCTACGTCCCTGTTGTGTCAACCAACACTTGGTGGTTCGGCGGCTAAGAGGTGTTGCACGAACCTCGTCCACATAATTGGACACCACAAGAACCTACCCACAAATGAGGTAACTCAATGACATGAGCAATCCACTAGAGTTACCTTTCGGCGTTCCGCCGAGGAAGGTACAAATCCCCTCACAATCACTGGAGATGGCCATGAACAATGACCAACTCATGCCAATCCTCCTCCACTGCTCCAAGCCATCTAGGTGGTGGCAACCACCAAGAGCAACAAGCAAATACCGCAGCAAAAATACGAACACCAAGTGCCTTTAGATGCAATCACTAAAGCAATGCACTTGCATTCTCTCCCAATCTCACAAAGATAATGAATCAATGATGGAGATGAGTGGGAGGGCTTTGGCTAAGCTCACAAGGTTGCTATGTCAATGCAAATGGCCAAGAGAGTGAGCTTGAGTCGGCCATGGGGCTTAAATAGAGAGCCCCCATGAATAGAGTTGTTGGGTTCCTCACTGTACTGAACATGGGGCGATCGGACACACCGGTCAGATCGACCGAACGCTGGACCCCAGCGTCTAGTCACGTGATGTGTGCCACATGGCCCCTGCTACAAACGCTGATCGCCCGATCTCAGCGGTCATCAGTACATTTAAGTGGTGACTGGATGCGCTGCTTCGAAGTGACCGGACATAGGACCTCAGCGTCTGGTCGTTTCCAGTAAGCATCCAGAAGCGTAAAATCACGACCGGACGCATCCGGTCTTGCCTAACCGGACTCACCCAGCGTCCGGTCACTCAGCGTCTCCTTTGTGCACAACCACATCAGTAGGACTGGACGCACCCCATCAGCATCCGGTCACTAAGTGGCCCAGCATCCAGTCAAAGACCGACGCCAGCGTCTTCTAGCTTCCATTGACTGGACGCGTCGGTCCAACCGAGATCAGCGTCCGGTCACTTACAGTGACCTCCGTCTTTTCTGTATAGAGCGCCGGTGGCACCTCTGCCGGTGAAGTTTCTAACCCTTGCTCAAATGTCCACACTCTACGGGCGGACACTCCATCTTTTCAACTCTATCTTCTTCACCCTTGCTCAAATGTGCCAACCACCAAGTGAATCACCTTATGCACACATGTTAGCATATTTTCACAAACATTTTCAAGGGTGTTAGCACTCCACTAGATCCTAAATGCATATGCAATGAGTTAGAGCATCTAGTGGCACTTTGATAACCACAGTTCAATACGAGTTTCACCCCTTTTAATAGTACGACTATCGATCCTAAATGTGATCACACTCACTGTCTCGATCACTAAAACAAAATGACTCCTACTATTTATACCTTTGCCTCAAGCCTTTTGTTTTTCTCTTTCTTCTTTTTCAAGTTCAAGCATTTGATCATCACCATGCCATTACCATCATCATGATGTTCACCATTGCTTCATCACTTGGAATAGTGCTACCTATCTCATAATCACTTTGATAAACTAGGTTAGCACTTAGGGTTTCATCAATTCACCAAAACCAAACTAGTGCTTTCAGCACCGCAGCGAATGGCTCTGTGAACCTCATGGAATCTCCAATCTTCGGTGTTGCTCTATCTTAAGTAGCATTCTTCTAGTACCTCTTGTGTGCACCATTTTGGTGGACTACGATGCATAACGATATCTGTGGTTTGTTGTGAGAGGAAAACATAGTATCATGGCTGATAAGGCTTGGCTGAAACCAACATGCATGGAGAGGCTAGCTCCTGGTCGAGGGCCATTTTATAGGGGCTAGCAGTCATGGTACATTTTTATTTCTGAACTAAAGTTGTCGAGGTAGGTGGGAGCTATGTTCCAACTGTTGTGGTCAGTGGGAGCACTGTTGTCATGTGAGGAGCATCTACACATCACTTTCGGTTTTAGTTTAAAAACCGACAGTGAATGGAGCCTTCTATGTCGGTTCAAGCAACCGACTGTGAAGAACCAAAACCGGCAGTGAAGGGCCCTACCACCATTGTAGCCAGTTAGGGGTTAAGTAGTATAACTTTTCCCTTCCTTTTCGAATTCCTCCAACTGCCTCAACGATTAAGACTCCACAACTTAGCCCCTGAGACCCGTGTTTGAGTCCCAGGTGGCCCAAATTTTTTGTTTCAAATTTATAAATTATTAAATGACTTTGGGAAATTGCTCATCACTGCCGGTTGTAATTCTAAACCGATAATGATGAGGAAATATCACTGTCGGGTGAATCCTCAAACCGATAGTGATGTGGGTGTAGCAGTAAGGGGTTAAGTAGTATAACTTTTCCATTTCTTTCGAATACCTCCGACTGGCTCAATGGTTAAGACTTCGCAACTTAGCCCCCGAGACCCGTGTTCGAGTCCTAGGCGGCCCAAATTTTTTGTTTCAATTTTATAAATTATTAAATGAATTTTCTCTGTGCACCTTCTTTCTCCGTGGCCTTCTTAGCGTTCCTCTTCATCTCAGCCTGATCTGGAGACTGGAACAGTACACGCATCAAGTAAATGGATCACTCAACAGTCAACACACAAGCCACAAGGAGTCCCATTCACATCTCTAGGAGCACATACATCAATGATCAATGAAGGTTGGAGGAGGAATGGAGCTACTACACCTTTACTCAATGCCGACTGTGGGCTGGGCTCCTTCGAGTATTGCGAGAAGGGACTACAAACTGGTTGGGGACTAGTGGCGCCGAGGAGCTATGGATCCCTCACTACTAGTAGTAGCTCGAAAGAGAATGGTTGCCCCAATGTCCTTCTATCAGAAGTCTAGACATATATATTTATATTTATATTTAGCTGGTTTTTAAATTCAGAGAGTAAAGTTTAGAAATGTTACGTCCGGTGTCTAATCGAGTGTTTGAATAGTAGTAAGGTCAGTCTCAATGGTAGTTTTAAATAACTTTCATTCTCATTAATTGCTATGATATGTCAGCATATTTGCTGAGTTGGCAGAGTATTAACGAGGAGGAGAGAGGAGATAAGATTTTCATCAGGATCAAACATCCTTCACGGTTATGTGCATAATGATTACATAGTTAACAATAATCTAACTATCTTTAGGTGCATCAACAATGACGGCCTCATTGTGATCAAGCCGTATGTAAGCAGGTTCGTCACCCTCTTGAAGGATAGGTATGGGTACGTTCGCCCCGAATGGAGGCATTTCTTGATAGCCCCTGTAGTCTTCTTCGTCCGTCACTCCATCGACACCGACAATCTTCCTTTTCCCTTCTAGGAGTTATTTTATCCTTCCTTTTGTCTTGTTGTCCCTTGCATAGAAGACTTGCATAACATCTCTTGCAAGGACGAAGGGGTCGTCTCTGTATACGGTCTTAGTGAGATCAACGGTAGTGAACCCTTCGCTATTAGTGTTGATTTCCTCAAGCCGGACCCACTGACAGCGAAAAAGGGCTGCCTTCAACGGACCATAGGCTAGCTCGCATATCTCCTCTATGAAACCATAGTATGTCGCCTGCACGTTGCCGTTTTTGTCGTGAGCATCAAAACAAACACCACAATTTTGGTGTGTGCTCTTTCCATCTTACTTTTTTGTGTAAAATGTGAATCCATTGATCTCATACCCTTGGTACTTAAGATATGTACTCGAAGGCCCCTTGGCTAAGGCATCAGTTGATTACCCAACTATATTCCAAGCAAGCGATGTCGCAACCAATTGACAAATTCCTCCTTATGTTTTTTTATCCAACCAAGCCTATGACCTGCTCGGATACAGAGTTTGCAGCGGTTGCCTGTGCTCATCAATGTATGGCATCACACCCTCAGCTTGCTAGAGAACAACGAACTATGTCTGTCTGAAAGAAATAGGGTCGTCTACTATAACAGATTTCTCCTCAATCGTTCCTTTGCCAGGTAGTCTTCCCTCGTGATGAGATTCTGGAACTCTGACCCTTTTGATGTCCAGATAATATGTGCAGAACTCAATGGCCTCCTTCGTTGACCATCCTTCAACCATGCCCCTTCTGGTCTGAATTTGTTCCTAACATACCTCCTAAAAACTTTCATCAATCTTTTGAAAGGGAACATCTGATGCAGGTACATTGGGCCAAGGGCTCTAATTTGGTCAACAAGATGAATGAGCAGATGCAATGAGATATCAAAGTAAGTCATCGGGAAATGCATCTCAAGCCTAACGAGAGTTTCAGCTATGTCCCGCTACAGCTGCTCTAGCGTGGACACATCAATGACCTTTTTTGAGATCGCGTTGAAGAACGAGCAAAGCTTTATGATTGGGGCATGGACCTTTGGGGTGAGGATACCACGTAGGGCAACAGGGAGAAGTTGAGTCATAATGACATGATAGTCATGGACCTTCATAGGGCCATAGTTGAACTTGAGTTCTCTCATGTTCACTAGCCTCTTCAGGTTCGCACAATAGCTCGTCGAGACTTTGAGTTCATTGAAGAAAGAAATAAGCGTACGCTTTTCTTCCTTGTTCAATGTCCATGATGCAACTAGAAGTTCAAACTGGCCATTCTCTAGCTCCACGGGATGCAGCTCCTTCTTGATTCCCAAGTGTTGCATGTCCAGGCGTGTGGCTAGTGAATCCATCGATGTCACCCCGTTGTCCATCAGGGTGTTAAGAGTGTTAGCACACATATTTTTAGTGATGTGCATGGGATCAAGACAGTGGCGTACACTCAGAAATGGCCAGTAAGGTAGTTTCTAGAAAACCGATTTTTTCTTCCAAACGCTCCCATCAGGCGCTGCTACTGCATTGTCCCCCTTCCCAAGGACAACCTCCAGTTTGTTGAGTTCTTGAAGTATTGCAGCCCGTCTTGATATTTTGGAGCTAAGCGTTTCTCAATATTACCGTTGAAATCTTTTCTGTTCCTGCGGGATGGGTGATCCTTAGGTAGGAACCTACGATGTCCCATATAAACTATCTTTGAGTTATTTGGCAGATTTACTGCATCATTGTCGTCCAAGCACTCAACACATCTAGTATAGCCTTTTGTCTTCTCTACGGACAACGAACCTTGACCTGGCAGGTCGGTGATTGTAGCGATAAGTACTCCCTTGATCGTGACATGTTCCTTTTTGTACTCGTCTCAAACATCTGGCACACCCTTTTCAAACATGTCCACTAGTTCATCGATCACTGGTTTCAGAAACACATCGATGTTATTCCCAGGTTGTCTTGGCCCTTGGATCAGTAGTGGCATCTAGATGTACTACCGCTTCATACAGACCCAAGGGGAAGGTTGTATATACACAACGTCACTGGCCAGGTGCTATGATTGCTTCTAACCTGGTCGAAAGGATTCATCTCATCTGTGCTCAAAGCAAACCAAAGGCGCCTTACCTCTCCACCGATGTCCTTATAGAACATAGTATTGATAGTCCTCTAGTCATGCCCATCGGTGGGGTGCCTCATCATTATATCTTTCTTACGCTCTTCGCCATGCCAGCGCAATAGCTTGGCTGACTTTGCACATGCAAACAACCTATGCACCCGGGGAGCTATAGGGAAATACCAAACGACCTTTACGAGACCTCCTCTGGTCTTGGTACCCTCACCTGACGGCCCTTCCTTGTACCGTGGAGCTTCACACTTGGGGCACTTGTCCAAGTCTTTGTATTTTTCTCTACGGTACAATATGCAATCATTAGAACACGTGTGGATTTTTTCAACCTCGAGGCCGATGGGGTAGATCATTTGCTTGGCTAAGTATGTCTTTTCTGGCAACTTGTTTTTTTCTGGGAGAATTTTCCTTATTATACCTAACAACTGATCGAAGCCCTTATCGCTCAATCCGTTTATCGATTTGAACTCTAACAGCATGATGTCAGCTTCTAGTTTGCTCATTGGACAATTCCTATACAATGGTGTTTTACCATCTTGTCTCATTTTCTCTAGCTTTCTCAGTTGTCTTTCACTAAGACATCCAGTCTCTACATTATATAGCAGCTAAGAAATGCCATCGTTATCCTTGGTGTCGTCAGCTAGCGCGTTCCTAAACACATTATTAACTGTGGCCATAGGTTCCGTACTGACACCGGGTTCCTCGTCAGCATCGTAGATGGCTACGTCAGGCATGTCCACATCATCATCGTTTTCCTGCAGAACATTCACACCAACCTCACCATGCATAGTCCATATCGCATAGTTTGGCATGAACCCCCTGGTAATCATGTGCGATCGTATAGACTCAATTTGACGAAAGTTTCTATGATTCTTGCAATCTCTGCATGGGCAGAACACAGGGTTCCCATTTCCAGCATGGGCTTTAGCATCGGTGATAAACTGGCTGATGCTATGCACGTACCGCTTGTCCATTTAGGACAGATGCATCCACTCTCGATCTATCTCTGCGCCAAAAAATACTAAGATAGTAATTATAAAGAATTAATAAGAAATCGAGCTTCGTGAACAACAATTGTAGATCAAAAGTACCATTTTTGGAAAACATTATTGTACACTAATTATTGGAAAATTGAAATTGGTAGCCCCAGCCCTGTAAATTGAAAATCATAGTAAAAAAACAATTATTGCGCAATAATGAAGAACATATATTCTACTCTACTTCTAAGAACTAATTATAGCATCACATACTAACAATGATGATCTTGATCACCATGGAATAATTAGCAAGGAATTTAAATGTGTTCATAGACACCAACCGTTTGGATGACGGATTCACCACAATTTGAGCCTTGCACAAATGTCCAATTGGAAAAGTGCTCTCTAGAATGGAGAAAGAACTAGAATGAGAATCAAGCAATGTAGCCATCAAAATGAAGCTAATTAAGCAACAAAATCAAAGGAGTGGATGTTTGTTACTAACCTTAAAGCAAAAAGATCAAGCCATTCTTCAAAATCCAAGCACTAGCTTCATGGTGATGAGTAGCCGCAACAATGGAGGAAAGGGTCCAAACGCGTGCCTCTGTTCTTGGGATGGAAGAGACGAGGAAGGAGAGGATGACTGCAGCCCTTTTGTGTTGTAGGCTTATCACCGTCGGTTCTTGGCTAGAACCGACAATGATAGAACCCAATCACTGTCGACTCTTGGCTTAAACCGGCAGTGATGAGTGACCGCCAAAACACTGCCGGTTCAAGCCACAAACTGACAGTGATGTGGTCCTTCACTGCCGGTTTTAGCCCAGCCCCAATCATTTTTTGATTTTCAAGCTCATAACCGGCAGTGAAGGTACATCACTGTCGGTTCTCACAAATCCGGCAGTGATGATGCCGGCAGTGATGTGCAAATCTGGCGTAGTGTAACAAAGAATTCATAACATTATTTCCTCACATGTACGGACTAGAGAGAGAGCGCAACGGTGAAGTCTACAACTACTGTTTTAGAAAATAAATACACAACTAAGTAAACAACATGTGGGACTAGATTTTTGTCAAAAAGAATAGCGGGACTAGATCCATTTGAGAGCTTATCAAACAAACTTTCCACCAAGTGCTCATTGACTGCGTCGGGGTGCCAACAAACGAATGTTGGGCTTCAATGAGTTTGCACTCCAACATCGATTTTGTGCATGTTGTATCGATGTCCCATCTGTTGTAGAGGGCATAGGAAGTGTTTTTCCAAAGTTTACTTCTTTAAAGCAACAACATTAGAAAGCAACAAATTCTTACTTATATAACATGCAAACATAGGAATGAGCTCACCTTATCTTTAACTTTCATGCATTACTACAGAAAACTTCTTTAGAGGCAGGTAAAATGGATTTTCTGGCACAGTTAGATGCGGCGTGCTAGTTGAACTGCCTCTGTTAGAAAAGGGTGGCATCGCTAAGAAACATTTTTGTACTAGTGATGGGCATATCCATAGGTGTAATGTCCTCATCGCTAGAAAAGCTAAAATGTCTTATAATTTGTAATGGAGGGAGTATATCATTACAAATCTATCAACATTAAGGCCAACCGGCACAGTCATTTTCATTCCAAAAAAGAGAGTCCCAAAGACTTGAATTTGAGCATCAACACAGAGTGGTACATCGATCTTGCTATCTCCAAATTTCTGCCACATTATGTGAATTTATTTGTGGAGAAAAATAAGCATGCCTTGTCGCAACCTATGGTAGGCACATCAGGACTGCATGGCCTTTTCCAAGCAGTATCCTTGCCTTTTGTGCAAAAACAACGAAAACATTTCACCTTTTTTCTGCGTTCAGCTTCTTCTGAAGCCTCTACGCAATAATCATACAGTTATTCGAGCACAAATGAAGCACTTGATTTCAATTTCCACATCCTCAAATCTTGTTGAGCATGGCCACAGCCTCCTCCATGGTGGGCCTGTTCTTGGTAGCACTATCGATACACCTGAGTGCAATCTCCAAGAGCCCCTTGGCCTCCTCCATCTCCTTCCCTTGCGCTTGGATGCCCATCCGACGGTCCAGGATCTCCGACACCTGTCCCACACCTATCTTCTCCCTTGCCCAATCCACCAGATTCACCTCCTTGTCGCCCATGCTGTCCTTCATCGGCCAACTTGGCCGGTGTCCAGTGACGATCTCAATGAGCAGCACGCCGAAGCTGTACACATCGGCCTTTGCAGTCGCCCCCACTCCGTCCCATATCTCCGGTGCCACATACCTGTTTTGTATCCCACAAACATCATGCCCAATGAATCTTCATGAAGACAAAATTTAGCATTACTCATGCATTTGTTCATGTACTGTTTTATCTTTAATTTGACCATGCTAATTGCAATCGTAACTATGAATTTGCAATTTCTTCTAACGATCTATATGTTCATGCAAGAAGAGGGCTAATAAGCAAATTAAATGTTCGGATTGTCTATTTGCATACATATACATGTTCATGCAGGGTGAATTTGATTTACCCGGCTGTACCGGCGGCTTGCGTGCTGACGTGGGATTTGGCAGGGCTTCCTCTGACGATCCTAGCGAGGCCGAAGTCGGCGAGCTTGGCCTCGAAGCCTTCCCCGAGGAGGACGTTGCTGGACTTGACGTCGCGGTGCAGCACGGGCGGGCGCCGGCCGTGGTGGAGGAACTCGAGCGCGGCGGCAGCGCCGCGCGCGACGCGGAGCCGCGCAGGCCAGGGCAGCGTCTCGGTGCCGCCGCCGTCCTCGGCGTCGCCACCGTGGAGCCAGGCATCGAGGCTGCCGCGCTCGAGGAGCTCGTAGACGAGGATGCGGTCGCAGCCGGCGGCGCAGTAGCCCAGCAGGCGCGTGAGGTTCGGGTGGCTCAGGCTGCCCAGCACCTCCAGCTCGGCGCGGAACTCGCGGTTGCCGGCGCCCGCGTCGCCGTCGCCGGAGAGGCGCTTCACGGCCACCGCTGCGCCGTCGGGGAGAACGGCGCGGTAGACGAACCCGAAGCTGCCGTCGCCGATGATGTTGTCCGGGGAGAAGCCCCCCGTGGCGGCGGCGAGGTCGGCGAGAGAGAGCTTCAGCAGCGAGGCGTCCGCGGTCGTGCCGTAGAAGGACCACGACGGGCAGTCTGCTGGCGTCGTACCGGCGGGCGCGGGGACCGGGAGCGTTGACGCCGCCGAGGCCGAGCAGCAGAGCTGGCGGCTGCGCGGCTTGAGCTGGCTCTTTCTGCTGTGGCGGCAGAGGAAGGCGAGGAGGAGGCAGGGCACCGCGACGGCGAGTGAGGTCCCCGCGACGACGATCAGCGCGACCAGCGGGGTGTCCATCGCGTGGCCGGCGGCAGCGTGCGTGGAGATCTTGTGGACGCTGCTGTTGGGTGGAAGAGGGAGAGGGAGTGGAGGAGAACGAAGTCGTCCATGGAGTCAACTGTGGTGGCGGGCAGCGGTTGACTTCGTGGCGTGCGGCGACGTCGGGGTCACCATGGATGGCGATTACGGACCTGGACGATGACTTGGACCGATGACTGCTAGTGGAGTCAAGGTTCCACATTATTGCTTCCTTTTTCCACGCCCTGCTTTGAATTCTCTTTTTTAAAGATGCCCTTTATTTATACGTCCGGAGAGATCCCACGGATACGCGTTACATATTCCACGTCAGAATATATTTATTATCTGAATTACTCTCCCTCCAAAGTCCGAACGCCCGCAGCTGCACTCCATTTCCGTGCACCAGTTTCGCCATCTACGCAGGGCGCGCGCTACCTAGACCTTGTCCCCGCGCCTGTGTTTCATGCGCCCAAGTGGGGCTCGTGACGCTTGGACGTCGCCGCAGGGAACTGCTCATGCCCCCTCTCCCTTCACACGCACATTCCATGTGCAACACCCAATCTACTTTTGAAATATCCGGATACAATACATATAACTAAGGATGGAAACAGTCAAACTCGGTCGAAAAACTCCTCAACCGTTTTCTACTTTTACATTTAAAATACGAAAGCAAAAGCGAAAGCGGACAAACCGGACACGAAAATGAACACGAACTTACAGAATATTTAGAATTTTGGAAACGAACCAATTCGAGTAGAATTATGTCGAACACGGTCGGTATGCGAAAATTCAATACGAAATACCGACCCATAGTGCATAGTATTAAACAAGTGCACGACCAAATACATAACAAGTTTACAACTAACAAGTGCATGATCTAGTTCAAGTGCATAGCATTAAACAAGTGCACGACCAAATCCATGATGTCAGGATCACTTTCCATGTCTTTTTCTTCCTCATTGTCCTCCTCAGCGTCATCTTCCCCCTCCTTGTCATTGTCCTCCTCCGTTGCGTGCCTGGGTGGTGTCCAGTGGCGATGGCAAGTGCAGATGAGGGGCGGTGGCGCTGGCAGGTGTAGATGAGGGGCGGCGGCGCTGGCAGGTCGGACTCGGAGGCGAGGCGAGGTGTCGCGCGTGCGCCGTTGTGGAGGTGCCCGTGCCAGATCCGAGGTGGCTCGCCGCGCTCGGGGGTGAGGAAGGGCCGCGCGAGCTCGGGGGTGAGGAAGGGCGTCGGATCTGAGGAGGCTCGCCGGATCTGCTCGCGTGCGCCGTTGTTGTCGCTCCGCCCGTGCGCACTGCCGCCTTTGCCGCCCCACTGAGGAGGCTCGCCGGATCCAAGGAAGGGCGTCGGATCCGCTCGCGTGCGCCGCCATTGCCGCCCTGCTGAGGAGGAGCTCGCCACCGCCGCCGCCTCGGGCGGGCCCACGACTGCGTTGCTCGCGCCGCCCGTAGCTAGGCTGTAGCGTGGGGGAGAGGAGAGGGGAGGGGGCGCGGTGGGAGGGAGAGGGGCGCCTGGGAGGAAGATGGAGAGGGGACGGAGTGCGGCGCCTGGGAGGAAGACAGAGAGGGGGGCGCCGTGACTCGACTTCGCGAGGTAGGCCGGACTGCGGCTGTTGGGAATGAGGGAGTGAGGGTGAGGAATGAAACCCTAACTCTGATATTTATATAAGCCCGAGAGGAGGGGTCGTTATGGGCTTTCACTGGACCAAACCGAATTTGGAATACGGAAGGCTCCGAATAAAATGTAGAAAACTAGAAATCGGTCGAACAAAGCCTAAACCGAATTCGATCCGATTTCGAATTTAGTATTCCATATTTCGAATTCGAATTTAGTATTCCATATTTTGTCTAAAAATACGAATTCGCTCGGGTCAAATGTAGAAAACGATGCGGTTCGGTTCGGGATATTTCCTTTCTGGTTTCATCCTTACATATAACAAACACTTGAAACATACATTCGAAATACTTGCAAAAACATCTGAAAAATACTTGAAAACCATTGGAAACATACAAAACATCTAGATAAAACACTTACAACATATGTCCAAAACAGTTGAAACACTTGCAACATACGTCTGAAACAATTGCAAAACGCTTAAAAACACATGAAAGCCGTTGCAAGCATATGCAACATCCAAATAAAAATACTTGCAACGTATGCAACATATGCGTGAAACATATACAACATCCACATATAATGCATGCGACATACTTCTGATAAACAGATGAAACATTCACTATGTAAAAAAAGCACATCATAGACGCGCGTTCAGGCACATCACAGACGCCATAACGCGTCTGTAATAAACACATACTACAGACGCGTGTTACCAATACGCGACTATCACAAAAACGAACAAGCGTCTATGATAAGCCCTTAACAGAGACTAGTGAGTATCTACACGCGTCTTCAGTAAGCTCTTACTGGAGACGCGGGTTGCCAACACGCGTTCGCGACAAGATTAAGATGCATCTGTGTGAAGAACCATATCTTAGACGTGTGTCTGTTATATGCATCTATAGTAAGAATCCTACTATAGACGACATTTGTAAACGCGTCTGTGTGAAGAAACATAGTGCCCACATGTGTGCAATACACACATCTGTAGTAAGAATCCTACTACAGCCGATGTTTGTAAACGCGTCTGTGTGAAGAAACATAGTGCTGAGGCGTGTACAATACACGCGTCTGTAGTAAGGAACTACTACCACTACTAAATTTTGACCCTATTGCATCACGTCCCCTTGCATCAAACAAAAATCTGATGCAATAGGTGGCTGCTATTGCATCAATTTTTGGAATCTGATGCAATATGTGGTCGTTATTACATCGAAAAAGAGTTGGATGCAATAGTAATTCATGTCGATGCAATAGGTATGATATATCGCATCATTTGGAACAAGGGATGCAATAGGTAGAAATTATTGCATCAGACACATTTGGTTGCGTTAGTATTGAATTTTTGATGCAATATGTAGGTGGTAATGCACCGGATTAGAATATGGATACAATTAGAAAGTACTATTGCAACGGATTTGTGTTTGATGCAACCGGTATTTTTTGAAAGAAATTTAACTAACGTGAAAACACCTTGTGGCTACCTAATAAGTGAGACTGACCGGCGCCACGCTCGTGCTTCTCAGCTCGCAAATCGCGTGCCTCTCAGCTTTCCTCTCTGGGCTGGGCTGTGAGGCTACAATTGTAACACCCTAAAATTTGTCTCTTTTGGGAATGGAGTTAAAATGATTAAATTTGGAATTTTGTGTTCATTAAAACATAGCAAATAAATTTTTTCATGAAATTAAAATTTAATATAAGGTTTAGAAACATGGATGTGCATACATGCGGGTGCATTTGATTAAATTGATTGAGTGGTTTTGGTTACATTTCAAATGGGTTAAATTGCTTTTGCAAATGAAATAAAAAATGGCTTTGAAGTAAAAGAAAACAAGAAAGAAAAGAAAATTTGAAAGTAAAAGAATTTAAAAAGGGTAAATTTATTTTTGGAGAACTTACCAAAATTTCTCAATTATATTTTAATTAAGAAAAAGATATTTCAAATCATATTCGAATTTGATTTGGTTTGCATTTTGATTTAAATTTGGAAACAAAATGGAAAAGATTTGGAAAAAAATGATTTCTTCCTCTCTCTCCCTCTCCCCTTTCGGCCTGCTGGCCCATCACCGGCTTGTTCTCCTCCGCACCGGCCCATCCCCTTTGGCCTTCCTCTCGCGACGTTGGCCGCAGCTAGCTCCCTTCGGCCTGTTCCAACCGGCCCAGCAAAGCCGCACCGGCCGAAGCCACTACAGCAGCCCAACTCAGCAGCAGCCGCGCCCCGCGCAAGCCCCCTCCGTCCGCTGACCGGTGGGCCTCGTTTGTCAGCTCCTCCTCCTACCTCGTGGGCAACATGGACTCCTCCGCTGCCGTCCGAGTCTGCCCCGCCCACGGCTCCCTCCGTTTGTCGTGCCTCCCAAGGCTCTAGGGCCATAAATAGCAGATGCTCGTGCCCGCCGCTACCTATCCTGCACCGCCATCGCTCCGAGCTAGCCATTGAAGGATATGAAGCGCGTTCAGGCTCAACCCAAGAAATTCCACCGCTAACTGGATGACACAGCAACGACAACCACACGCAGCACTTTAGGAGGCAACGCCTCCAAGGATGGTTGCGACGCAGGCAGCGCTTCGCTGCCTGTTTAGCAGGGACCAGATTTTCACACTACGCCAGATTCCTACTATAGGAACGGGGGCATTTTTATTGTAGGGGCGGCTGGGGTTGGGGGTGCCCCTACATCTGAAATCATTTAGGGTTTTAAAATTTGGTTTGAACTTGTCAAATTTCAAATTTCGAATTTTAAAATGTGTAAAACATTGTCACATCCAATTTTGATCAAACTTAAATGCTGAATCATGATTTTAGAAATTTTTAGAAAAAAAACCATCACATTTGGAGTTAGTATGAGGGAGAACAACTAGTTATAAAGTTTACCAACAGATTAAAAATAGAAATCACACTGTTCTAGATGATCCTTACATGATCATAGTGAACAGTGTGATTTCTTTTTTTAATCTGTGGGTCAACTTTGTAACTAGTTTTTCTTCCTCATACTAACTCCAAATCTGATGATTTTTTTTCCTAAAATTTTCTAAAATCATTCTCTATCAATTTATTTTGTTGGTTTTGTCAATATATACATATGAAAAGTTCGAGCAATTTAAATTTTTAATTTCAAAAAAATACAACTCCAGACAAGATTTTGGTACCCCAAATGATTTCAGTTGAAAAGTGATAAATACCAAAGTTGAATAACTCATCAAGATCTACAACTTTTGTATTGGTCATTTCTTCATATGACAAAGTGGTAATGACATTGTTCACAAATATGACACATCTCTCATAAGGTTTTATAAACTATATGAGACATGTGTAAGATTAGTGATCAATGTGTGCTATGAATTTGTCAAATGAAGAAATGACCAAAATAAAAGTTGTAGATATTCATTAGTTGAACAACTTTGGTATTCATCATTTTTATGTTGAAATCAATTTGAGTCTCAAATTTTGGTTCGAACTTGTCGTTTTTCAAAATTTCAAATTTGAAAGGTTCAAATTTTGTCAAATGACAAGATGACTAAAATAAAAGTTGTAGATATTAATGATTTGAACAACTTTGGTTTTCATCACTTTTTATGTTGAAATCATTTTGGGTCTCCAATTTTGGTTCGAACTTGTCATTTTTTAAAATTTCAAATTTGAAAGGTTCAAATTTTGTCAAATGACAAGATGACCAAAATAAAAGTTGTAGATCTTGATGAGTTGAATAACTTTTGTATTCATTAATTTTACATCTGAAATCATTTAGGGTTTTAAAATTTGGTTTGAATTTGTCAAATTTCTAATTTTGTATTTTAAAATGTGTAAAACATTGTCACATCCAAGTTTGATCAAACTTAAACGCTGAATCATGATTTTAGAATTTTTTAGGAAAAAAAACCATCACATTTGGAGTTAGTATGAGGGAGAACAGCTAGTTACAACAGTTTACCCACAGATTAAAAAGAGAAATCACACTGTTCTAGATGATCCTTACATGATCATAGTGAAACAGTGTGATTTCTTTTTTAATCTGTGGGTCAACTTTGTAACTAGTTTTTCTTTCTCATACTAACTCCAAATCTAATGATTTTTTCCTACAATTTTCTAAAATCATTCTCTATCGATTTATTTTGTTGGTTTTGTCAATATATACATATGAAAAGTTCGAGCAATTTAAATTTTGAATTTCAAAAAAATGCAACTTCAGACAAGATTTTGGTACCCCAAATGATTTCAGCTGAAAAAGTGATAAATACCAAAGTTGAATAACTCATCAAGATCTACAACTTTTGTATTGGTCATTTCTTCATATGACAAAGTGGTAATGACATTGTTCACAAATGTGACACATCTCTCATAAGGTTTTATAAACTATATGAGACATGTGTAAGATTAGTGAACAATGTGTGCTAAGAATTTGTCAAATGAAGAAATTACCAAAATAAAAGTTGTAGATATTCATTAGTTGAACAACTTTGATATTCATCACTTTTTATGTTGAAATCAATTTGGGTCTCAAATTTTGGTTCGAACTTGTTGTTTTTCAAAATTTCAAATTTAAAAGGTTCAAATTTTGTCAAATGACAAGATGACTAAAATAAAAGTTGTAGATATTAATGAGTTGAACAACTTTGGTATTCATCACTTTTTATGTTGAAATCATTTTGGGTCTCAAATTTTAGTTCGAACTTGTCATTTTTTAAAATGTCAAATGCTTCATATGCTTCTTCCAAAAGTCTGCTACTGCACGTTCCATATATAATAATCTAAGACAGTCTAAATTAGTATATTTTCTCCTCTACTGTTGCTGCCTTATGCTAATTTTTAGTGTTTGTACTTGCAGCGTTGGAGCAGAAATCGTCCATCATGATATGTTCATCAGCCTAACCTTTCAGTTTGGACCAACACATTAAACTCCTAAGATTGTTTTCATGCAAAGATTAAACATATTTTTTGCCTGCGCCTTAACCAGGTGATTTGTCGGCGCGCGCGATGGCGCGCGTCATGTACCAGTACCCTTAATTTTTATACCATTTACTGCCTCCTCAAATGGCCACGTCGACGCTTCGTTTGGTCTGTCCGATCCGCGATTTAGGCCATCCACTGCCCTGCCATCTGTTTATCCCCCCCCACACCGATGGAACAATCCCGAAGCCTACCGCAAATCCTCCACGCCCAGCACGAGCCCTAGCGCTCCCACCGTCCCACGCAGCTTCGGTCCAACCTTCCAGGGCCCCGGCCTCTCCGCAGCCATGCCTGCCGTGCGGCGGAGCCACCTGCGTCGGCCGGCAGCACTCCTCCCGTCCTCCGTCCCTCCCAGCCAAGATCCCGGCGGCGACAGCCTGCGCTGTGCCGCGCCTAGCCACGGGTCCGCATGTGCGTCTGCCGGCTGCTTAGGGGCGCTTCCTCCTCCGCTCTCCTGCGCTGCTTCGCCCCCTTGTGGCACCTGCCCTCCGCCGCCATTGCGGGTGGTCCACCCCTCCCTCTTTCCGGCTCTGTCGAGCCCCGGCGCGGGCAAGCGCCTCGCACGGCAGGCGTTTGGGCTTCCAACTTTGGCGCTCCGATTCTGATGCCATCCCTAATTTATCTCCTCCTCTCAGATCTCGGAGGACCCAAAGCCTTGATAGGCCGTGGACAGCGTGGTTAACCCTCGCCGCTGCCTCCTTCGACATGGCCAGAGGTTCCCAAATTGTCAGGTACTCCAATTTTCCCTCTTTATTTTTCTATAATTTCACTTTGCCTCTCTGATTTTTTAGAACGACCACTCTGATTTCCCCCACCAAAATCTTATTGCTATATACCAAAATTTACTTGGTTTACTATTTTTACTCTAGGGTTTGGGCTTCCATGCCTGCTGTGGCGCTATTGGCCACCTCCGTCCGTCTACTACGAGGCTGTGACCAATTGAGAGTCCAGAGTCCAGAGCTCATACGTAGGTGCTCTCATCTGAAACACCTTACACCCCTTTTACTTTAGTTATCTGCTGTCTTGGTGATGCTCCCCCCTATGTATGGTCTAATTTAGGGTGCTTTACTGAAATTGCGTTACGTGATGGAAATAGAATTGTAGTGCTTCTTTCATATGTCAATTTATAAGGAAATTGTCATTGTAGCCGTGTTTGATTAGGGGTATGCCATTATTGTGATTCCATAATTCTATGATACCGTGCAAAACTCATAATCTCATGTAAATGTCAACGAACTCCTGTTGCAGCGTGGTATATTGTGTCCTTCGAACTAATAGAATCCTAATATCTATTTCCTAAAATAGATTGATTTGAAATGCTTTATGGATCCTCTACTCATAATAGATAGCATTTTTGGGGGTTTCTGTTTGTGCAGGTCATTAATGATTGCTCCAGTTCCAACTATGACAAAGACCAGGTCGTCTGCCGCTGCTACTGGCGAGCTGTTTGCCACACAATGTACAGGTCAATTGTTTGGTTCTATCCAATCATATCAAGGTGAATTATCGAACTCTACAAGTTTTTGTTGGGTCCATCTCATGGAGTGTCACAGACTCTCAGTTTACATATGCCTCCATGTTCCAACATTTGCTTCAGTGCTTTCCACAAGATGACTGAACATTGCCAACTTTACATAGTCAACTTTGGTACAACCATCTCCATGTATTATCAGAATTTAGAAACAGTCCAGTCCTCAAAATTAGTAAAATATGTTTTCAAATATAATTTAAATCCCTTGATCCATTCATATTAGTATAGTTTCTCAGTTTAACTTGAAGCCCAACTTGATTTACTAATATATTAGCTTCACCATTTTCGAGAGTACCTATAATGTATCCTTCACTCACTTTCTTTTTGCATATTTAGGCTTTTTACCCATACTAAACACACACATGTCCAGGATTTTGATTTTACTTCCTGTCACTTTTCAGATATGTCAGCGAAAGCTTCCATTGAGCCATTACCTACAATTGAGTTTGTTGCATAGCTGCTGAATTCTAAAATTTACTCCAGCCCACTCTCAGATGCAGAACAGCTGAACAGGTGAGGGTGTTCTCACTGATATGTCATTTTCCTGATATTTCATCTCATACGAAGAACAATTGCTCAAATGAAATATTGTGCATTGCCTTCAGCGTAAAATGTATAGTTATCGATGGTTGAATCTAAAATTGTTCGGACATAAAAAATAGGCAGCGCATGAACTTAATATATGCATTTCCTTTTTGGTGCAATGGAAATTGGGGGTATGTCCACCACACACCAGTGCTCTACTTTTTTGTTTCTTGACGTTGACAATTAGTATAATGTTTCATACTGTTTGTACTTACGATTGTTAATACAAAGTCATTGCCAGTGTTTCACTCATAACTTTTTGTAACCAGAATTGTGGACTTCAAACTACCGAGCCTTTTCCTTTTGGTACTCATATGTATCTTAAATACATGATCCCATTGTTTAAAAAAATGCATAGCTTTGCAGAAGTGATTCGACTTTTGCCTTTTATTTTTTTCATCACATGCAGCCTCTTGCATAAATTAGTTACCAAAAAACTTCAGTTAATGATAAAATCTATCTTTTTCAGATCAGTTGCCAATTTGATCCATGCCAGTGTCAAGAAATCAGGTACTTCAATTTGTTAAACCCAAAAATATTGTTGTCTATCATGTGTTGTCTATGTTTGATTCCAACTGTGTGATCAACTATATATATTACTAATGCATGCCATTTTGACTTTTTCAGGAAGATCAACCTTGAGGGAGTCTTGGCAAGCTGAAATGAATCAAATATTGTGCAACGAGAAAGATGTCATGTTGATCTGTGCTAAGAGACATGTATTTTTGTTTATGATTGCCTATTTGTAGCATAAGATAGTGGTTTGTAATGCAGTTCAACTTTGCAATTACCTATTTGGAAATAGGAAGGCATTTGACTTCCTTACATTGTACAAACTATTGAATGCTTATGATCCAAGTTATTAATATGATTGCCTTTTTGTGCCATTGAATTTTGTAATTTTATGAATTTCTGTGCAATGAATTTGATGCAATAATTGGTTGCCCTTCAAATCTCATGTCGATGCAATAGTTTGTATTGCATCCAAGCTCATGTCGATGTGATAGTTTGTATTGCATCTAACCTCATGTCGATGCAATAGTTCGAATTGCATCGAACATAACGTCGATGCAATAGTTCCTATTGCATCGAACCAAAATGATGATGCAATAGAACCTCTTGCATCGAATCAAAATGGTGATGCAATAGATTATATAGCATCGAACCTAATATGGATGCAATATAGTCTATTGCATCCAACGATAGCCGTTGCAATAGATGTATTGCATCAACATGATTTGGATGCAATAAGCTATTGCATCTCTCAATTTTGATGCAAGAGACAACGGATGGACGATGCAATAGCTGCTTCTCGCATCAACCACAAGTAACCGATGCGAAAGGCTATTGCATCAAGACCACTTGCATCGGCTGGCATCAAACGAGAAATTGATGCGAAACCGAACTATTGCATCTATTTTAGACCTATAACATCAAAAATTGACCGGTGCAACAGGGTCAAAATTTAGTAGTGTACAAATGATGTTTGTAAACAGGTCTATAGTAAATAGCATGCTACAGACTCGTATTCTCTACACGCGTCTGTAGTATTTTCCTTACCACAGACGGGTCTAGGCTACAGACGCATCTGTAGTAAGGAAAATGCTACAGACGCGTCTGTAGCCTAGACTCGTCTGTAGCCCACAGCACAACTCAAATAGCACAGATATACACAGATCACAGATATATATACATAGATCTCACAAAAATGACATATATATACAAGATCACAACTGTTCATCTCAAAACTTAATTTGTTCACAGTACACACATATCACACACAGTTCACAGATCGATTGTTCATCACCAGGTTATTCTCACATGTATATATCTCACAGCTCCAATTGTATCTCACAGGCTCCAAACACAGTTCACAGATCAAATGAACATATATACCAGGCTCTTCATCATGGTTTTGTATGTGAACAATGAAACTCGCCTGTTTCATCGAGGATCTGTGACACAATAAACGAGGTGAGCTTTTCTCTAATGTCCGCAAAGTTGATTGGAGTGGACTGCACTTCAAAATCCTAAGATAAAGAAAGGTAGTCATATGAGGAAGTTGCACATGTGTATAGCCATCATCCATAAAATTAAGCTGCACAACAAGAGATACAATATATATATATATATATATATATATATATATATATATATATATATATATATATATATATATATATATATATATATATATATGACAACAGCAATACAAAAAATTACAAGTCAATATATATAAGCCAGCCATAGTCTATAAAAGGGTCATAGGAGCAGATCATAGCAGTAGCTTCATCTTGTTCCAGATCACAGCAGTAGTTTCAAAAATTGACAGCAGCAGTATATATGACAACAAGATGGGATCAAGGCATTCTATGTAGATCACAGCAGCTGAGCAGTAATAAATACATATATTTGCAGTTGTACCTGAGGATCAGTCAGGTTGGTCTATGCCATCCCCAGCATCAAGCGGTGGCCCACAAAGAACCCACATGTGTGGTTCAGACCATGCTGCTGGCACTGCAAACATAGAAAACACATGGTTAATAATTGAATTGACAAAATAACTTAACAACGGGAAGTGAAGCACTACTTACTGGAATTTTGAATGCATGGGTCAACTTTAATTTTCTCTGCCCTTTCTTCGGCTTGGGTTGGCAATTGCCAAAAGCCCTACGCATACATGAGTTGTTATTAAGTTTTTTTTTACTTCCACTAACATAATTAAGAAAGAAATACATGGGTCAATAGTAGGTTAGACAATACTCACTCATCTATCGCAGATTTGATAGAAGTCAAATCTAACTTCTTGCCTCTATTGGAGTCGAGGTATATCACCTTCTGCAACATTCGAGCGATGGTGACAGCAATCCAGTGCCCACCACAGTTATGTGCAAACATCACAAACTTTTTCTTGGCATATTTCCTTAGGCAATATTCTAGATAATCCACGCTATAGCCTCTATCAGTGTTCATAGTCTTTATAGATACTAGATCTAGATTAATAATGCCAACAGGCACATCTTTGGCCCTAGCTTCTACAATTAGGCATCAAGAAATAAAGAAGCATACAAAAGCAATTTAGTAAGCAAATATATGAAGAGCATCCCTAGCTAAAAATGAACAAGCCTAGAAAATAGATGAAATTGTACTTATAGGGATAACACGCGAAGAAGTCCTACATCCAATCCATCAAGTTTGAAGAGGTCAAACAAGTCTTCTTATCCCACAGCGAAAAACTCAGTGTCTGCTAGACGCCAAAAATGTTGTTTCTTGAAAACAGCAACCATCCCGGTTGTCCTCTTCTCTTCACATTATTTCATGGACTAAGCATGAAGAGCAACATACCCAGGTCCTGCTTTCTCAAGCTTAATTTCTGATAGGAATTGCTCTCCAAATTTGAACTTGATATTGGCCCTATTCCATACAGAACCCCAGGGTCACTCTTAGACGATTTGGTGGGTTTCTCCACCTTTCTGCAGCTGCTCTAGTTTGTTGTCACTCTTGACTGCTGCAGGCTATTTCGGTGGGTTAGCTGGAGCAGTTGTGGAATTAGCCTTCTTCGGCTTTGTCGGTGGGTCAGCTAGAGCAATTGGGGACTTAGGCTGCTCCGGCGCTGCATTAGTCTTATTTGAAGCACTGTTTTCTACAGTAGTGCCACTATTTGGCTTATCAACAGTTGCACTCTTAGAGGCACTACTCTTCGCCTTCTCATCACCTATCACAAAGTCCTTTAGATTGCTTTTGGAGCTCATAGGTGGTGGAGGTCTTGATAACTTTGGAGAAGAGAGCACCTTTGGTGATACCACAATCTAGCCTTTCCTCCATTGGACCCTCTTGTATAGAGCCTGTCCAAGAGTTCTTAGCTCTAGACTTAGGGGCGAACTCAATGGTCTATCCTCATGTTCCGGATGTACATAGTCAATATGTACAGTGGCACAATGTTCCATTACTGGTTGTGAACAAAGGTTAGTTTGTGCTGGGAAGACCCGACCCCTTGCTACCTCCATCTGATAACCTCTAGGGTTGATTACTAGGCTACACGGTGTTGGCTCAGTTAGAAGGTCCACAGTATCTGGATCTGTAGTTGCCTCAAGCCCATCGATGTAGTCTCTTTCGACTGCATCCGAGGCTAAGGCACAGCTGCTCTTCCGACCACCTACAGAGCTAGGGGTCTTGGAAGGTGACCTCAAATGCACTCCTTGGTCACATAGCATGGCCATGATATCATTTATGACCTTCTTGGTAATTTCTTCTGTCACTTGTCTTTTAACTTCTTCTTTGATGGCTTCCACATCCACATCACTTGTTGATTGCTTCCTCTTTCTGTACATGTCAGCGTAGTCCGGCCAATGCTTCCAACCACTGTAACTAGACACACCATGCACGCGGCCTGTCTATTCTGGACTGCCCAAGACCTCTGTGAGCACATCCTTTTCCCTAACCAAAAAGAGCCCTGAAGACTCAAGGGCTCCTTGCTTCTCTAAAATTAGCTTAGATACACTTTCAGCTAAATCTTTCAACCAACAAACCTTAGGACTTCCTTCGGACTGAACCAAAGTACTCTGTGCACGTAGAATCTTCCTTGGGTGGCCACGTAGAAACTGGTCCCAAGTATTACTGATGCCTTAGGCAGCTAACTCCCTGTCCTCCTGCTCCCACTTTGTGGCTTTCCCTTCATACCCTCCTGTCCCCAGGCAGTGGTCATGCTTGTTCATCTCCCGAATCTTCTTGTACTTCTCACTTGCTGCCTTTGCTTCTTCGCTATCCTTTAGTTTCACAAACGATGTCCAATCTTCTTTCGGAATGTATGTGCGCTTCACCATGGCATCCAACACTTTATTGATGAAATTGCGTGTAACGTCGCTTTTGTGGGTTCTCCAACTCTTGGCTACCATCTGCATTATCTTCTTACATGCTATAGCCTTCAATTATTCTGGAAACTCCAACCAAGGCTAGACACACTCATCAAATATAATCATCTTGTCTTGTTCACTTAGTGAATTGAATGAAGGCAGGACCAAGGAGATCCTTTGTCTAGCAATCAGACCAACTAGCCTCCTCATTCTTATCTGGGCCCTCTTCTATGTGGGAAACCAAGTTGGAGTGAGCCCCGTGATGGTTAGCTTGTCATCTGGTCACCGGGTGACTGTCCTCTTTCTTGTCCAAGGTTTACGAGGAGGTTTAGATTGTTGTGCATCTACATTAGCATCTCTCTCTTCATCCTCTATAGTACCATCTCCCTCTTGGTCCCTTGCATCCACATCTCTCTCTTCCTCTTCATTAGCATCTCTGTTGTGTCCCTCCTCTCCACTGTTAGTTGGTTCTTCGTCTTCTCCTGCTAATGATGCCATAGATGTGTGATCAGACGCCTATCAAACAAAGGTGAGCAAGGTTGTTAGTGAACATGATAGAGCACTGACATCTAATAGTAACTAGTGTTAGTATATCAAAAAGCTGCATCTTACCATTCTGATAGGGAATGTAACATCAGTCAATACCTAGTAGTGCAGACACCTTTCACAACACCGCAAAGCCATGTTTGACACATGCAGTGAAAACAACAACAAAAATGTCATGAGATGATGTACAATTCAGAATAGAAATTTTAGAGTAGACTAAAATACATCTACAAGTTTAGGCTATAGAACATCTCAATCCACTCAACTAGATCATCAACAACCAGATCAATAGTTCAAGAAGCAACAGAAAATACAATATTATGTAATACTAACTAAAATTCTCAGCTAAGTATGACCCATAAGAGTTTATACTAATCAACAAGCAAAAGTAGAGTATGAGCAAGTGTTCAGTAATATAGCAAAGCTAATAGTCGAGATCAATATTTACAACCCATTGTACAACATCTACATGATAAGACTAAAATTAATGTACAAGTTCAGGTTCTAGAACCAATTCTACTAGTCTAGTATTTCATTCATGTCATAGGCACAAGAACATCTCAATCCACTCAACTAGAACAAAACTACCAGGTTCCATCGTACAAGCATAACCAGACATTCTAATTTTCAAAAATCCATCTGTTGCTCCTTATCTATCTACAATACCTAACAACTATCCATCAAAAATCACTCAACCAGAAACAAACAGAGACTCGATAATAGCCTTTCCGACTATGAATCCTTGGCTATTGCAAAATCACTAAGCTGCTACATCTAACTGAAGATAATTCATGTTAGAACTCACCAGGTGAGGTTGAAGGAGGAGGCTAGCACTGCCGGAGAGGATGAAGGGGTTGTTGGAACTGGAATATACCATCGACTTGCGGCCTCTGATCCGCTCACAGTGCCTGTAGAATGGCCACCGCCATGCCCAGCCGCTTTGGAGACAGTGCATCGTGCCCTACTGGACGGAGTTGGAGACAATGGTGGAGGATAGCCTCAGAGATGGCATCAGAGACGAAGGCGGGTGGACGCTAGCGCGTGGATGCAGACGGCGAGCGAATGCGGCAGCAGTGAAACCCTAGAATGCAGGGAGCGGACGTGGGCGAAGACGGCGGAGGCGCGCGGATGCGGCGATAGTGGCAGGGAACGGACAGTGGAACCCTAGAATGCGGGAAGTTGGATGTGAATGGACTTGGGGAATGCAGGAAGGCTAAGAAATTTGGAAAAAAAAGGGTGGGCAAAAGAAAATTTCTTACTACAGACGGGTGTGGCCAAGACGCGTCTGTTGCAATAAAAGAAAGCAGGTCAAAAAATTGTGTCCCACCCAGGGATCGAACCTGAGACATGTAGGCCCAGAAGCAAGTGTCTTTCCATTGCACTATGTAAGGAGTTCGAACATAAAGTGGTTTGAATAATTTAAATAGGGTACGTAATAATTTCTATTGGTTCAAAGATTGATGAACAAGTGTGATTTTTCTTCTTAATCTCTGGCTCAAACTTGTAACTAGTCTTTCTCCCTCATACTAACTTCAAATTTGATGATTTTTCCCAAGTTTTTGTAAAATCATGCCCTACCCATTTATTGTGTTGTTACAGCTATTATTTTTGTCATTTTTCATGTGACTGTGTTTTATCAACTCAAAATTTGAATTTCAAGAAATGGCAACTTTAAACAACATTTTGAAGCAGTAAATGGTTTCAGCTGAAAAAGTTATGAACAACAAAGTTGTAGAACTGATCAAGATCTATAACTTTTATTTTGGTCATTTCTTCATCCGAGAAAGTGTTAGTAACATTGTTCACAAAATCTACATCTCTTATAGTTCATGAAACCATATGAGAGATATATAAAATTTCTGAACAACGTTACTATCACTTTCTCAGATGAAGAAATGACCAAAATAAAAATTGTACATCTTGATGAGTTGTACAACTTTCATGTTCATGACTTTTTCATATGAATTCATTTGGTGTTTCAAAATGTTGTTTGAATTTGTCTTTTTTTTTATATTCAAAATTTGAATGGTTCAAACAGAGTCACATGAAAAGTTTTCCAAACTAAAAGTTATAGATCTTGTTGAGATCTACAACTTTTATGTTCATGACTTTTTCATCTGACATCATTTGGTGTTTGAAAATCTTGTTTGAACTTCTCATTTTTTTGAAATTGAAATTTTGAATTGTACAAACAAAGTCACATGAAAAGTTTTCCAAAATAAAAGTTGTAGATCATGATGAGTTCTATAACTTTTATGTTTGCAACATTTCTATTTTAGATCATTTACTGCACTAAAATTGTATTCGAAGATTTGAAATTAAAATTATCAATTTAACTACTGCAGACGCGTGTTGGGAACACGTGTCGGTAGTATTTAATTACTACAAATGCGTGTAGTAAAGGAGTGTATGTAGTAGTTGTTATTTCCGACGCGTGTAGTCAAGGCGCGTCTGTACTTCTGCGTCCCTTCAATTTTAGATCCGAACTGACACGTCCCTTCCATATTAATAAAATAATTACTGCCACCCCGTCCCTTCACATTCACATCGCCTCGCTCACTTCACCACCCTCACACTCCACGCGCTGTGCCTCTGTTCGCCTCCCTTGCCACCATCACCCTCCACCCCTCTCGTCTTCTCTCCACCGCCACTGCCCTTGGAGATGACGAAGCCCATGAGCGCCACAATCGAAGGGACCCAGGGACTAGCTGTTTTGCCCGTTCCTCCGTGGCCGCACTCTCATCGTTAGTGGCCATCCCGGTGGTGGACGTGAAGGTGGAGGTGGAGGACATCCCAGTGCGTCTGCAGGGGTTCAAGAAGCAGAAGGCTGTGCCCGCCTCATCGGTGGCGGTGAAGAAGAAGAGCACACACTCTTCCACGGTGGCAGGGCCCTCTTCTTCCTCGCCGACGGTGAGGCCGGCGGCGATGAAGCTGGAGGAGGCGAGGAGGAGGACGGTAGAGAAGGAGCCGGTGCTGGTCGTGCTAGAGGTGGACATGTCATCGGATAGTGAACCTGTGGTGGGGAAGTGCAGGCACTGCTTTGATGCCAATGGGAAGACGTGCCTTTATTGGTTGCGCCCTGGCTTCAAGTGCGGCTCCATGCCCGACGAGGTAAGCTCCAACCAAGGCCTGCTTAGTAAGGATTTCATGATCAGTGCTTAGCATGATATGCTATGGTTGTCACTGCCTAGGCTACTATGCTTGTGCACTCTGTTGTGTTTGCTCTGCTGCTTATATATATATTGTGCTATATAAATTACAGTTTCAGTAATTGTGATCTAGCTTATTTAGGGTTTCAGTGCTATTTAAATTCTCTGCTATTGATGTGTGATGAGAAGACAAGCACATATGTGAACTACCTGACATGTTTCATGCATTTTCTGTGATGAGAAAGTTAGTATTTAGAGTTATTTGAAAGTTAGTATTTGGCATGATATGTTTCCTACATTTTCTATGATGAGAAGACTACCTGTTGCTGTGATGAGAAGACTTGTTTATTTAGAGTTATCTAAAAGTTAGTATTTGGCATGATATGTTTCCTGCATTTTCTATTTTAGCATTGCAGTTTCAGTTAACTGAATGTTTCAGTTAACTGAATGTTTCAGTTAACTGTTTTAGTTAACTGAATGTTAGTTCAGGCTTCAGTTATCTTATTCTGAATGTTAGTTAGTTGTAATTTAGTGTAAGTTAGTGTTTGGCATATGTTCAAGCTTCAGTTACCTTAGTTCAGAAAATAGTATTGTCAAGAATTTACTGGCTTCAGTTTCAGTTTCAGCATTGTCAAGAATTTAACTGAACTGTTTCTGTGCATATATGTAGGCTCCTGATTTTAGGCTCCCTGCAGGTACCATGCATATATGTAGGCCCTGCTGGCAGTGGTTATGAAACCACTACAATAAAAGCTCTTGGCTATTCACTGAACGCTTGATGATGTCAAGGAGTTGCTGAACAATCAAGCTATGGAAATACAAGAATTTAAGAAGATGCATGCTAAGAAGGAGGAGAAGGGACCTACTAAGGAGATGGTGGACACCATGGGTGACTCAGAAGTTGGAGGGCCTAACCAAGGGGGTGGACGACGTCCTGGCTAAGAAGCCAAAGTGATCATTCCACTGAAACAGTGATGACCTTAAGTTACCTTAATTAATATATGTACTATGTGGTGATATGCTGTATGGACACCGGCTCATCTATGTGTGGTGATATGTTGTATGGACACCTTAAGTTAATTAGCTATCTATGTGCTGGATTCTCATGTATGGACACCTTAAATTAATTAGCTATCTATGTATATATATGTTATATGTGGTCCATATTTGTGTTGCTGTGATGACCATGACAGCCACTGGATGCTGTTGGTTTCATGTATGTGTTGTGTGCTCAAATACTAGATGCTCATGTACTGGATTCTCATGAGTTGAAGAAGATGATGGCTGAGAAGGAGCAGAAGAGAGCTATCTATGTATATATAAGTTACGTGTGTTGCTGTTATGACCATAGCAGTGACCGGATGCTTCTGAAATATGTATGGACACCTACATGTTAATTAGTTATATATGTGAGTGTTTCTCATAAGTGTGTGCTGCTCCTGTGATATGAATGGATGATTATGCGTGCTGCTCATATGTGTGCTGATATGACACATCAAATTCTAGCAGCATGTGTACCCTATGCATGTCATGAGACAAATAAAATGAAGTAGTCTTGATAAGCAAATTTCAGCATACATCCACAAGGTACCATACACATTACAAGGAGTTGTGAGCTTAACATCCTTGACTAGATGACATGAACTTATCTAGTACAATTTACATATCTCATTCTACAATTTACATCCTTGATGACATGAACTTCTCTCATTAGATAGAATCCCTTCCTGAAAGTTCCTGAAAGTAACATCACATTTTAAGTAAGAGCGACGACAAATATATATTGTTAACTAAAAAATGAGATTGCACATTATTAAAAAACTCTCATGAGCATCTTTTTCTGCGTACTTGCCATTTTTGGCATCTTTTTGCCACGGGGGCAACCTCTTTATGGCCATCTCTTAGGTATGGAGTTAGCTAGCTCACCAAAATCATAGGGAGGATGGAAGTGTCCAAAGGAGGCACATCATTGGATTGATTGAACTCTTCCTCATCGACTGGATTTTCAAGTCCAACAACTTGCTTTTTCCAGGGAGAACCACTTGTCGTTTCTTGCTTCTAGTGTCATGCACATAGAAGACTTGAGAAACCTGACTTGCGACAACAAATGGCTCGTCCCTGTACCCAACTTGGTAGAGGTCAACCGTAGTGAAGCCATACCTGTATTTCATGATACCCTGACTTCCCTGAACCCATTGACACCGAAAAATAGGCACCTTGAAGCCTGTATACAAGAGTTCGCATATCTCTTCAATCTGACTATAGTACGTTGTCTTCTGCATCTTGCTGTCAAATGCATCTACACGAACATCAATGTTCTGGTACATGCTCTTCTTGTATTGATCAATGGTGTAAAATGTATATCCATTTATGTCATAGCCTTGATAGGTTGTGACTATGAAGAAAGGCCCCTTTGCCAGCTTTCGAAGCCTTTTGTCTATGCAAGAGGTTGAGCTGGCAAGTCATTCTTTGAATCAGATGTTGAACCCACTCATATATGCCCTCGCTAACCATTCGCCCTGGTGAGGGTTTTGTTGCCTCAACATCTCCATATGCTCTTCGATGTAAGGTTCCACCTCTGCTATGTGCTGGAACAATAGAAAGTGGGCTCGTTCATAGGCATCTCTCTCTGGAGTAATGTGCTTCTCCCCAACACACCCTCTGCCCGCTAGCCTTCCCTCATGGCAAGACTTGGAGATGCCAATTGGAATGGTGCGGTCCATGTAATCAAGGCACCAGTCGACCACCTCCTCAGTAGAATAGCACTGTGCCATGCTTCCCTTAGGATGGACCCAACTCTTGGCATACCTATTCAGACTGCTCATAAATCTCTCATACGGATACATGTGGTGGAGGAACATCGGTCCAAGATACCTGATCTCCTTAACCAAATGTACAATGAGATGGACGGATATGTCAAAGAAAGTCGGCGGGAAGTAAGCCTCAAGGAGACACATCACCTATAATAATTGATGCAGATACAGATGCGTTTTATATACATGCATCTATAGATTTAGCTCAGACGTGTTTTACCAACACATGTCTACAGTAAAGCTTATTATAGATGCGTGTTGACCTCGCCGGACCGGTGACCCCCGTTGGCAACTTACTACAGACGCGTGTCAGGAAGGCGCGTCTGTAGTTGTACTATAGCAGACACGCTTTACTAGTCGCGTCTATGGTGAGGTGGTGGATATGTGGCTTTTTTACATAGTGATTTAGAACAGATGCTTGCAACATGCGTGTATGCCAGTGCAATATATGCACCATCTCGTTCTACTTTTGCAACATCTATGTGAAACACGGTGCGATATACCCATGAAACATTTGAAACAATTGGAACATACGCTTTCAACATGCGCTTTTAGCACAACTTCTCCTAGCTGCTTGCCGCATAGAGGGAGTGCAGCTATGCGTGCAACCCGGTTATGACAAGCCACCTTGCCGCTGCCGTCCAAGATCATCCACGAGCAAGCCAGCCATCCGCACGGTGCGACGTGGAGGACGTTTATGTAAGGAGGGGACATGAGGTGCATCAAAGCAACCGGCACAGCATGACGCATAACAAACCGGAGGGCCACACTGTTGCGTACGCCTATGGTAGAGGAGTTCATCTACTATGCACCGCTGGCCGGAGGGTTTTGCAATTGGGTGGCAGAGGAAGTGGCCTGAGAGGCAGCCACATCAGGCACCAGAACAACGCGAGGATGACACAAGGGCCAGGAGGAAGACGGGCGGCCGCCGTGGGCAGGAGGCATGATGGAGAGGTAGGAAGGTGGGTGGCTATGCTCGGGAGCATTGGAGTGGCCAGCTGGCGGGCGTCCGGACGCTGTGGAGAATGCGAAGGCGGCGTGATGGAGAACGGTCATGGCGCTGATTTTTTTTGAGAAACTGCATGACTGGAGAGCCTTCTAGAGAAACGAGTGGACGAACGGATAGGATAGAGGTGTCACGGCACACCAACAGGAGTGTTCGGATGGACAGACGCCCTACAGGAATTGCCTTTTCTAAATATATAGCGTTTGCTATACACTTATATATATATATATATATATATATATATATATATATATATATATATATATATATATATATAATCTCTAGATTCATAAAAAAGGATTATACATAGAAAAATCAAACATTTTAAAATTTGGAATAGTGCATTTGACCATATAGTGGCCACCTCCAAATTCCTCCTAAACTAATCTGGAGATGTCCTTTGTATGGTCAAATATACTACTCCATTCATTTTAAATTATAAGATGTTTTAGCTTTTCTAGATACAATATAACTTATAAGATATTTTAGTTTTTCTAGATCTAGATATATTATTTTTACTATATGTATCTAAACTGCCATGTACCCGACCTCTCTCGTTATATAAGGGATAGGGTCAGACCTAGGAGGAGGGAGGATCCCAGATCGATCACCAGACACTCCATCCCATTTCATCCGCCTCTACTCCGCACAGGGAGCAAGGCAACCCAGAAAGGGGCATCGAGAGCTCCTCCTCCGCATATCGTCATCTTCCTCCTCTCTGACGAGGGGGAAGGCTCCACCGGCAGCGAGGCAACCTTAGGATTAGCACTGAGCTAACCCCTAGCAAATCTCTCTTTACACTCTGTTATAACCCCTTGATTTTGGGCGCTCTTGAGTATAAGGATCATCAGTTGCTAGACGTAGGGACCAAATTGGCCCAAACCAGGATAAACCATTGCATCTTCTCTGCGTGATTCTTGTGTTCCAAAGTCCACCCGATCCACTGGAGAACCATACTCTGTCACCGACTCAAACAACTATGCTTGTTGTGGTTTTGACCCCACGACAACTAGCATGCTAGGTAGGGGGCAGCGTCAAGTGCGATCCTGGCTCTGCAGTGGCTAGAGCCACCCGCCTTGTCGTCGGAGCAAGCGGTGCTGCCCCAGACGGTAGTGTCTGCTTCCCCGACTAGTTCTCCATCATGGCCGGCGGCTTCGCTCTGGGCCAGGTCCTCAACTTTGGGAGCCTGTCCTACATAACCAACTGCTACGGCGAGCTTTGTACACTCCACAGGGCTACGCCGGTGGGGAATGAGCCCCCAACGTCGCCCCCTCTGCCAGGACTCCTGGGAGCAGATCTTGAGGTTCTGGCCCGCTAGATCCGGCGTGGTCTGGGCTCGAACCCCACCGTGTTGAACTATCGCCTGATGTTTTACATGCTGGCCAACGTCCACCACCAGATCGCCACTGGTGTGGTGCTCCTGCCACCTGACAGCTATTGGTACTACCTCTTGGACCTACCTTTCGGGATATAGAATGCGGCGGTGTCCTTCTAGTTGGAGCTGGAGCACCTTATCAGTCACAAGGCCCCATGCAGCGCCATCCTCTCTGGCACGGCGGGGACCGATGTCCCCTCGCACAGCACCTTCCTCGAGATCCTTTCAGGGAATGGCCTAGAGTATGACTCCAACGAGATCGACTACAACACCCTGCCATGCATGTGCTACCACATCGACGGCAAGGATCTTGCTGAGGAGGCACCAGAGCTCATGTCGCTAGACCTGAGTCCCCGTAGCCACATGGCCTACCTTCAGGAGAAGGCGGACCGCTTGCAAGCATGGCAGGTGGACTTGGAGGCCACCGAGGCAGTGCTCGAGCGCTAAAGGTAGGACTTTGCATAGCAACAAGCTGTGCACCCTCTCGGGGACGACGACGATGCTCGCATGGGGCCTCCACTTCCCCTGTGCGATGTACAATATGGTGATCGCCGCCTATCGCTTGGAAGACATCTCCGACACGCCAGACCCAAAGATGAACGAGTGGTTAAACGAGGCAAAATGGCTCCTTTGTGTCGCCCTCGAGCAGCAGGCCAAGAGTTTAGCCTCTCGGTGCCACGCTGCGCTCTCGGTCATCCCAGACGACGACCACGCCAATGGGGACCACTCCGACGCTCACACCCCACCGATGGGAAGAAGCAGCGGTGACACCTTCAGCAACAGCTCTAGCCAGCCGTGGACCTAGGGCGCCAAGCCTCGCAGGAGTGAAGGCACGACCTTTCTCCTTGGCATCCCCCCGCACGCCACCGGATCAGTGATGACCGTGATATCTATGACACCATCGAGGCCAGACATCACGCTTAGGCGCAGTCCCGCACCCCTGAGCGGTGAGGCAGGGGTGCCACTCTAGATCACTTCAGCCCCCTGGCGTTTGGGGTAGAGATCTGGGTGGCTCCCTACCCTAAGAGTTTCCGACCACTGACGCACATCTCCAAGTACGATGGCAAGATGAACCGGGGCCATTGGCCAGAGGACTACCGCCTAGCCATGAAGGCCGGGGGGTCTGACGATGACTTCGCCATCCAATACCTTCTCCTACTTCTGTCAAGCTTGACCAGAGCTTAGCTTGAGCAGCTCAAGCTCGACAGCATCCGCTGCTAGGGCGATCTCCGTTCGGTCTTCATTGGCTACTTCTAGGGTACCTACACCCACCAAGGAAACTCCTGGGACCTCCACAACTACAGGTAGAGGGCAGACAAGACCCTCCGGGAATATATTTAGTGGTTCTCCAAGAAGCTTAATGAGCTATCCAACATCACCAACGTCGACGAAATCAATGCCTTCATCTACAGCAGGACCTGTGAGGCGCTCGTCCATGCACTTGGCCATAGACCCCACACATGATGCAGGAGCTCCTGGACGTTGCCACCAAGTACACCACCGGCGAGGAGCCGATCCGGGCTAACTTCAGCGGGAAAGCCAAGGCCGCCGGCCACCTCAGCGGTGGCGATAGTGGCGATGATCCTGCCTCGTCCTAGCGATTCCACAACAAGCGGAACAAGGACCAGAAGCATCGTGGGGAGGAGATGGTGGCCGCAGCCGTCCGCGCCGCCATAACTCAGCCTCATGGGCATGGCGCGCGCTCGGAGCACATCGAGAAGGTGCTCGAGGCCCCCAGCCCCTTCCACGGGGGGCAAGCAAAGCATCTCCTCAAGGACTATGCTACCATGAAGGGCTACATCCGTAGCACCCTCGGCCAATAGGGCAAGGCCCAGAAGCCTGCCTCAAAGGTCAAAGACCAGGTGGACGATGCCTAGGAGGAAGACAACGAGTTCTTCGAAGCCGAGCACTGCCTCATGATCTTCGAGGGCTCCCAGGTGTATGAATCCCACTGGGAGCGCCGCATCACTGAGCAGGAGGTGAACGTTGTTCAAACCCTCACCACCCTGATGCCGCACCGATGGTCCCAGACGGCCATTACGTTCGACCAAGAAGATCACCCCGATCGCATCCCTCATCCAGGGCGCTACCCGCTCGTGGTTAGCCCAATCATGGGTACCACATGCCTCACCAAGGTGCTGATGGATGGGGCAGCAGCCTCATCATACTCTACGCCAACACTCTCGACAAGATGGGCATCCCTCGGAGCAGCCTGCGCCCTAGCAAGGCGCTGTTCTACGGGGTCATGCCGGGGAAGGAAGTCATGCCCATCAGGCAGATCAAGCTCAACATCACCTTCGGCCAGCCGAACAACTTCCGCAAGGAGCCGCTCACCTTCGATGTGGTCGACTTCCCCGACATCTACCATGCCCTTCTTGGTCGGCCATGCTTCACCATGTTCATGGCCGTCCCCAACTACACCTACCTGAAGCTCAAGATGCCCGGCCCAAAGGTGGTCATCACCATCGAAGGCAGCTTCGAGCAAGCCTACTACTCCAAGCAAGATTGCATCGCCCAAGCAGATGCACTCGTTGCTCCCTGTGCTCCCGATGGCCCTGGCCACGATGCAGAAAGGGCGTCGGTGGAGGAAGCAACCAAGGTAGAGGCGGTGCTCGATCAACCAAGCATCAGCTAGGCGACCAACACTCCTAGCAGCAGTGGTGGCTCGGCTGCCCCCTCCATCCAAGCACTTGGCCCCCTAGAAGGGGTTGACCTAATCGAGGTGACTTCCGACCTTTTTTCATGAGGGAAGGACATCACCGAGCCATCCGCTCAGAAGCGTCGTCTCCCGAGCCAAGACATGCATGCCGACCTCCTTCGCTGGCCCACATCTCTAACAACAAAAACCAAGATAAGTCTCATCTTCCCGACCCTCTCGCCTCACTTATTTCTATAGGTGTCTCCTTTTGCCTAAGCCACCCAAGCGGTAGCTCGGCTACACCAGAGGACTGACCGAGCTAACCACCTACTGACCTTTCTAAAGGACTACCATAGAAGGCCCCTGAGCGAGGCGAGGATGAGACGGACAGAGTAGGAGAACCAAGTGAGGGATTGGCAAGGCGCTAACGAAACAGTCTCGACCGTCGCGTTACCAACTATGTCATCTTTCCCTTCTCATGTGTCCTTTCCATTTTCTTTGTAGGTATCTGCGTATCTCCCAATCCTTCATTGGATCATGCCACCCCACTGCACGATGGTCTAGGGGCCCCTCAGAAGGGGCATTGCCGAGGGTTCTAAGGCCGGCCCACTGGGCTTCAAGGCCGTCGGAAGCAACTAAAAGTGTGAGGGACATTCGGGAGACGAGCCCACGCAGTTGTAGCCAGGTCACCTAGAAGCGCCTCGACTATCTAGATGAACGATGTCCGAGTACTGACTCAGAGCTGCTCGTAGTGACCCAATGAGGGAGGCAGTGAGCACCCAAGCACCGATAGATGGGCTCGGCAACTATATGAGTGGTTTGGTAGGAAAGCCAAGGATCTCCCCTCTAGGGACATGATCGGGGCATGGAACAACCATAAACCTAAGGATCTCATGGACTTACCCGTTAGTAGCATGGGCGCTATGATCTTGGCCAATGAGGCCATCATTGTAAAGCCCATCCCAATGAGGGACTAAGTCTCTGAGGACAACTCAAGAGCAAATGAGATTACAAACGAAAGTGATTTCATTTCATTAATTGGGAACGACCCAGTTACAATATATGGCGGCAAAAACCATGTTAGGATGTAGAGTTTCGATGCCACGACTGGGCATCGAGGAAAGCCTTTTGGTGACCGGCCATGCAAGTGACTCCACCTCCTCCGGAAGGTCAGCCTTCATTGAGACTGAAGGAGGAGGTCGGGGCCCTCGAGCCTAGAAGCTCGGGTGGCCGCCTATAGGAGGAGCGAAGCACACTAAGAAGAGGCAGAGATCTCCCAGCTATAGCATGGAGATTGGCGCCATCCATAGCAGCCCAAGCCCTCCTAAGAGCACCATGTCTAGCCCTACCATAGGCTTGGACGGCGCAACAACGAGCCACGGGTGGCGCCGAGTGGCCCGGGCATTCCCGAGCCCCGTAGGCGACCAGAGGCTTGTGGGAACCCACGTAGCACTTCCCCTGATGCTGCCACCTCCGATAATGAGGATACAGAGATGGCATAAGACCACGGGTCTGGAGACCCACAATCCTACGCGGGCGCAGCCGTGGCAATACCCCAATGGTGAACCGCCGGGCCACGGGCCAGGCAGCCTCGGCCTTCGCCCCTTGGTTCGTTGGAGTCCTTCCACCCTTGAGGAAGCAATTGGTCGGTGGACAAGACCAAGCTCACCCAAAGGGAAGCATCGCACTTCATCACTGTCGCCATCTCCGCTAAGAAGACAGATCTGAGGAAGAAGAAGAGAAGGGTCCAAAGGAAGGGATTGAAAGCGCCGTGTCCCCTAGGGGATCCCCCTTTATAGACCAGATGGTGTGCTATGAGCGGCTCCGGTCCCTATGATCAGCCATCAGTGGCGAGAAGGAGCCCCGGGGAACCTGCTAGGTGCACCTTCAATTCCCACAGCACGCCCCCGGGCGGTTGCGTAACGATGGCCGTGCAGTAAAGCCGATGTTAGGGAACCGCTGACAATGAGTCATGTCCTGCTTCACTTTCCACCACACGCGCCACCCACTCCGTGCATGCCTCCTCGTGGGACATGGGGGGATCTGGCTCCCCCCGAGGCCCACCGGCTGTCATCGATGGCTTGGATCTGCACGGACCAAGTGCAGTGGCTCCCCCTCTACTAGATCTGCTCCACGTGGCCCAACGTCCCATCTCCCAGACAATACGAGACGGCATAGGGGTGCATGCCATAACTCCTCCACCTAGCACGACGGCCCAGACGCCATCAACCGCCTGCGCAAGTCGTCAGCAGATGGGATGTGCCCAAAAGCCACCCTTTTCGCTGGCAAGGAGACCCCACAATGGCCTCAGTGGCTGTGCTGGGTCCCCACAAGGAGCAGCCCGACCCCTCGGTCATTGGGCGCTCGGGTGGTGCATGCCCCAAAAAAACCAACCAACTCCCTGGAGTTGGGCCGGGAGCCACTGAGCAGTGGGCCCAATGAGGGTCCCCGTCCTAGGCTCGACGCGCTCCCCACTCCTCGATCTATGGCCACTAAAGGTCAGCACCAGAAGACCGGCTCAAGAGGATCGGGGCCTGCTACCACAGCCCTCAGAAGGGCATGGCACTTCGAATGATCAGGAGGCCCCGAGCCAGAGCCCATTGCTCTTGATCACCCAGCCCATGGCAGGCTCTGATCGGAAAGGAGGGTGGCCCCGGGCCTAAGGTCGGTGACTCCCCGACGAGTTCATCGATCCCTCGCTCGAGTCGGAGACCCATGCAACATAGACTCACGAAGGGATCAGCTCCATCTTCGCTTAGCCCCGGCAGCCGAGCGACACCCAACACATCGGAGAAGAAGGGCCCAAGCAAGGCGCAACACCCTTGTTAGCAGAAGACGTCCCCGCCAAGGAGGGTTCGGTCACCATAAGATCGAATTCAACCCTTCGTCGCCATCCCACCAAGTGAGGCCACAAAGGGCTCGGGGGCTACTGACAAGATCCTAACATATGGGTATGTTAAGGCTCGGGTCCAATGGTTCCTGACTAAAGAAGACCCCCTGATCGACCCCTTCATGATCGCCCGGGCGCTCGAGGGCTATGCCCATCGGGCACCCTCATGCATGCCCCCTGGCAAAGAGACCCGACCAAGCCTAACTTGGCCACAACCTCCACCTGGGGCTCGGGGGCTTGCCCAACCCTCAGGCACCTGATCTACGATGCGTCCAGGCCCAGCCCTTGGCTCCTGCCCGGCTAACCACGCCAGCCAAGGCCCGGGCACAAGAAGACAAGCCCTGGGCTATCAATGCTCAGGGGCTCCCTAGCACCGCTCCCTAGGCGTAGCCCTGCCAACTGCTCTCCCGATAGGGTCACGTCCGGGGCATGACACAAGAAGACAAAGCTTTCCTTCAGCCTCCAAGGGCTCAGGGGCTTCTGGGCCCGCACGTCAGCCCCTAGAGCTGACCTCCATCTCCACCAAGAAGACTCCAGAAGGTCCACTTGGGGGAGGTGGGTCCTAGCCGACATAGGCTGACACGTAGAGTGTTAGAACAGAGCAGCCGAACGACGCCCAAGGCTTCTTCGGCCCTAAGACACCACCATGGTCCACGGTAAACCGGTGTAAGACCTTCCTAGACTCCGGCGCACGTAGACCATAGACTAGGTCCGCCAAACCACCATGTACCCGACCTATCTCGTTATGTAAGGGATATGGTCGGACCTATGAGGGGGGAGGATCCAAGATCGATCACTAGACACTCCATCCAATTCCATCCGCCTTCGCTCCGCACAGGGAACAAGCAACCCAGAGAGGGGCACCGAGAGCTCCTCCACATCCTATCGTCTTACTCCTCTCCGATGAGAGGGAAGGCTCCACCAGCAGTGAGGCAACCTTAGAATTATCACCAAGCTAACCCCTACTAAATCTCTCTTTACACTCTGTCATAACCCCCCGATTTTGGGTGCTCTTGAGTATAAGGATCATCAGCTGCTGGACATAGGGACCGAATTGGCTCGAACCAGGATAAACCATTGCGTCTTCTCTGTGTGATTCTTGTGTTCCTGAGTCCACCTGAGCCCCATACTCTAACACCGACTCGAACAACTATGCTTGCCACGGTTTCGACCCCGCGACACCAACTAAGTAAATAATCCTAGAAAAAGAAAAATATCACCAGAATCTCTAATGACCATAGAAACAAAAGCGCTCAATCTCCTTTTCTTCGTGCGTGAGGGGCAGTGACGAGCAATCCCGGTGGTGCACAGCACGGAAGCTGATTTCGCTAATTAGGTGAGAAGCAAAAGTCCGCACATGTGTTAAGACTGGCAAAACATACAGACTCTACCTAAGAAAAGGTAAAGGAGGAATCCTAATCCTAATCTGTTTATTACAAACTGTCATACCTTGACAAGACTTTGTATACGTAGGAGCTATATGCTGTAATCACTAATATTCAGCGGAACAAAGAATAGTCTCCCGATGTCTTAGTGTCTATGTAATCATGAGAGATGAGAGGGAAAAGTCCCAACTGCTGGCAATGTGTTTTGCAACACGTTATTAGTATGAAAAGCTCTACGTTGTACCGTCATCCTGACATTACTAATTCGACAACGTCGACATCCTCGACGTTGTTAGCAGAACGGATCTGCTACCTCTACCTACAACTAATCTACACTGGATCGACATGCACCATGCACCATCATCATCAAGCAAATAGATAATGAAAAGCGCCCTACATGGTATATATCTACTAACCACTGTCCTACGCGTCATGTGAAGTAGATTAAATTGGCATCCTTCAAAAGGTATGAAAGAATCGCATCTCTATTGACACCATAACTGCAAATGGGTAAACTGCAAGCATTTTTTGACTTTTAGTCTTAATCCCTAGTTTTTTAAGTGGCTGACAACATATGTCACAGTAGAAGTGCATCACAATCATCGTTTCGAAGAAACGATTCACACGTACACTAGTACAAAAATAATTTTTGCATACGCCTACCTTTTCTAATTGGAGCGGTTTACGTTCTTAGCACGTCATCTCTAACCTTCGTGGGAGGCACTATAGCTATACAACCATTGCTGGAAATCAATTTTTACGGGCAGTTCCGTTAAGAAAACCGCCCTAGAAATGTTTTTATTTCTAAGGGCAGTTCTATTATGAAAACCTCCCCTTAAAATACATTTTTTAAGGATGGATGCTTATGTCAGTCGTCTCTAAAAATGAGTGATTTCTAGAGGTAGTTTTGTTAAGTCCACCGTCCCAAAAAAATAATTTTCAAGGGCGGTAGGCTAAGTCAACCGTCCTTAAAAATAGCTGCAGCACAAATAAATTCATATCTTTTTTAAATGAAATCGGATGAAGACAAAATTTATATCAAAGTTGTAGAGCTCGATGAGATCTAAAACTTGGTAGTTGATAAAACTTTTGTTTGAGATCAGTTAGGGGTCCAAATATATAAATTAAGCCTCAGATTTTGAATTTCAAAATTTTGAGTTTTTCAAAGACCTTGCATGGAGAAATGTCCTATATGAAGGTTGTATTGCTCGACTAGATCTAAAACTTTGTAGTTGAAAGTTTTCTCACTCAATATTGTTTTTGTGTTGAAATATTGATTACAAGATTCATACAAATTAGTACAAATAGATAACATCGTAGAACAAGTCATAAGTGACTCTGTCGTGCGGTGGTAGGGGATGAAACACAAGAGGAAAATGTTGTGGGATCGAATCTCGGTGTCGCGGGGTCAAAACCATGGGGAAGCATTGTTGTTCGTCAGGTGTTACTGAGTGTGTATCACTAGTGGCTCGGGTGGAGTCAAGAACACAAAGAGAATGCACGGTTTATCCTGGTTCGGGCTATCAGGGCCTTACGACTAGCAGTAGATGATTCTTATATTCAAGAGCACCCGAAATCAGGGGGTTACAACCACAGTCACAAAATTCCCAGTGCGTAGGGTACGAGGAACGAGGTACGTGGAACGTGGATCGTCAATTTAAAGTTCTCGGTTCGTAAGGGGTATACTTCTTCGGAATGATTGGTTCGAGGAATGGATCATGATCCCTACGTAATTAGGACGATGTTCCCGGAACATAGCTATGGAACACCTCTAGAATTCTTTTTATGCCATGTTTTCCTAATTTATAACACCTTCTTAGACCCCCATAAAGTAATTCTCATAAAGAAAGAAAGAACAAATTGGGCTGGACGCTGGAGGCCCATTTACATTAAGTCAAAGCATCCGTCCAGTCTCATTCATCCATCGTAAGCATTCACTGGAGGCGTCAAGCTCATACGCCGCTGCCGCCAGCGCCCGACACAGCGATGCTCCGCTCGACCAAGCGCTGTTGCTTTCTTCCTCTCTCGATCCAGTTTGTTTGGAACGCATCCTAGCTATAGCCCGTTGTATGATCCGCGCCGTCCCCGATACACGATCTGGAACGAAAGTTCCAGGAATGTGTAACACCACATCGATCCACGTTCCCTGTGACTGTGGTTACAATATAGTGTAAGAGAGAGATTTGGTAAGGGATTGCTCAGTGCTAATCCTAGAGCCTCATCACTAGTGAGGTCTTCCCCCTTGTCAGAGAGAAGGAAGACGATGGAAAAGGAGGAGGAGCTCTCGGTACTCCTCTCGGAGTGGCTCTGCTCGCGGATAGGGAGGTCTTGCAGCAGCGTGGATGGACCTTGGTCTTGTCGTGGAGCCAAAGATGCCACGGGTTTTGTCCGACTCTTCTGTTCTGACACACCGATTGTCAGGCTTTGTCTTCTTGGTCTAGCCTCCATTAGGTGCACCTTCTGGAGGCTTCTTGGTGGTGAAGGCAACCGGCTTGAGGGGCTAACGAGCGGGCCTGGAATCCCCCAAGCCCCTAAAGCCTATGGAGGAGTTTGTATTCTTGTGTCACGCCCCATGCGTGACCCTATCGGAGGAGTGGTTGACTGCACTGAGCCTGCTAGGTGGCGCTAGGGAGCCCCCGAGCCTCAGAGGCCTGGGGCACCTGTCTCCGACCCGAGCCTTGGCTAGCACTGAAGGCCAGGAGGGGGCCAAGGATCAGGTTCAGGCTTCTGTTGATCAGGAGCCTAGGGCTCGGGCGAGCCCCCCCGAGCCCCAAGCAGAGGCGGAAGGCATGCTCGTGCTCGGCCCAATCCTTAGCCCGAAGGTTTGTGCAAGCACAATTGAGGGGTGTAGCCCCCGAGCCCCCGGGTTATCCTGGAGGGATCGGTCGGGTGGTCTATTGGTCGGGAACCATTGATCCCGAGGCTTGACATACACATATGTTTGGATCTCATCAGGAGCCCCCAAGCCTTTAGTGGACGAGTCCGTGATGGCGACAAGGGGCTGAGTCCAATCCTTTAGTGACTGAGCCAGCTGTAGTAGTGATGGCTTCCACTGACAAGAGTCTCGTGCCCTTCGTGGGGCTTCCCATGTATGGTGGGAGCCCTTGGCTATCGGGGCCAAGGGGTGGTGTTGACCCATGTTGTGTAAGCTTAAGGCCCAAGCGAGGGCTCGGTGAACTCATCTCGGAGTTGCCGACCTTGGGCCCAGAGGCGCCCTCTTTTCTGAACTAGGCATGCCATGGGTCAGGTGATTTAGAGCATCTAAGCTCTGGCTTGGGGCCACATAATCACCCGGCACACCACGTCCTTCTAAGCGCTCCAATCTTAGCAACATAGGTCGGGGTGCGGAGCGCATGCCGAGCATGAATAGGGCCTTCGTTGGGCCTACTGCTTAGTGGCTCCTGACCCAACTCTGGGAGTTGGTTAGTTTTGGGGGCGTGCCGCTCGGGCGCCCATCAGTCGGGAGCCTGGGATATCCGTCTAGGGAGTTGGCGTAGCCTTCGAGGCCATCATGGGGCCTCCTTGTCTGTGGGTGAGGCGGTTTGTGGATGCGTCCCTTCCTCTGACGTCCCACATAGGCGGTTGACAGCGCCTAGGCTGTCGCGCCAGTTGGAGTTATGGCGTGCACTCCTGCATCGTCTAGGAGATGGGACGTCAGGCCACATGGCGTTGATCTAGTGGAGGAGAGGCTGTGGCACTTGGTGCTTGTGGATTTGGGCTGTTGATGAGCCCGGTGGGCCCGAGGGGAGTCGGATCCCCTCAAGTCCCGTGAGAAGACGTGCGCGGAGTGGGCGGCGTGCGCCGCCTTGACTTGCATTCACTCCCATGAGCTCGGGGTATAAAAGGCGCCAAAGGGAAGGGAAAGTGAACACACCTCGGGTTTTGACCTTCCTATCCCATGCCTTCCTTGCACATGCAACCGAGCTTCTTTGTTCCTTTGTTTACCCGTTGGAAATGCCGGAGTGGGATTCCTCGAAAGCCGAGGATGAAATGCTTGAGGTGGCCTGAGCATGGCTGATCCTCCCCTCCACCGTTAGGACGGTTGGGTTCGGTTGGGCCTGGAGGCGACAGAGCCCATGCCGAACGAGTCGCAGGTTGTCTCCTTCGTCCCCTTCCATCTCGCTGGGTCGGAGTCCCAGTGCATCTCTTCATGCGGAGGTTCCTCCGCTTCTTCAGGCTCCAACTTCACGATCTGACGCTGCATGGGGTCGCGCACCTTGCAGTGTTCGTCACCCTTTGCGAGTGCTATTTGGGGATCGAGACCCATTTCGATCTGTGGTGGAGGATCTTCTAGCTGTCCTTGAGCAAGGATGGCGGCGAATCTGTGCAGCGGATCGGCGTCGCTGCCATCCAGCTACGCAACAACTTGAAGTCGCGGTACCTGGGTTCCCGAAGTAGCGGGACAAAAAGCCATCTAGAATCACTCACAACTGTGTCAGTCACAGTAGTGCTTTAAGGGCAGTCGCTACAATGCCCTCATCGGTCGTCACCATCTTAGTTGTCATGAGGAGACATGGAAGCAAGGGCTATAACAACGAATGACACATGTCACACCTCTCAATCCGTGCCACCTAGGGAAGAGAGAGCTCAAGTGGGAAGAGAGATGATAGAACTGAGAAGAGAGAAGAGTAAGGAGGGAGGTGGAGCTGACTTATGGGTCTCTCATGTCAGGTGTACAAAGTATGGATTTTGACTGGCTTGGAGACCCAAACAGTGTTTAGAGACCTAAATGAGGGCTTCCAGAGTTTTGGAATTTGGTTACAGCCGAAGAAGATTAAGAAACGTAAGTGAATTTTGCTCTTGCATATACTCATTCACATGGGCTGACTACCCTATGTGGCGCAAACATAGTTGGAAGCATTAGCCCATATCACGAATCTGAACTCATCAGACTGGGCCAAATTATGAACAGCCTGTGTAAACACAATAAACACCCTGAAAAAGAAAAATAGCCCCAATAAGAAATTATAAATGCACGTATCTGGGGAGATTCCACTCAAAAAAAGAAAAAGAAAAAAACGTATCTGGGGAGATATCTCCCACCTCTACCAAACAAAAGAATATCCGATCGCGCTAAAAGTGGAAAGCTTCAAAAACCTGGTTCCTCTCGGCCCAAAACCCTCAGACGTCGGCAGTCAAAGTCAGTACGCTCCTGTCTCCCTTTTCTTTCTCCATTTGCTCAGCAGCTCGGGCAGCGCTCCCATTCCAGAGGAAGGACTAACGGAGGCCTTCGTCCAGCCGAGTGCCCTAGGCTAAGGCGAGAAAGGTGGAAAGTGGGCCCAAGCCTGATTAGGGTTTCATAAATGTATTCAACCACCTCCCTTTGTACAGAGTTTGAGTCCCCCTTTTATAGGGCACTATTTTATTAAGGCTACTTTTTACAAGTCTACCACTTGTCGGTCATGGTACATTCTCAGAATATTCTTGTGCCAATACAAGTCATTAGGGGTACTATGGGTGCCTTCTTCAACCACCCTTACGCATCGGGCCACTGCCGACGGCCTACCATCGGCCCATAGGCCAGTGCTACTACCGAGCCAGTTCTGGGTCCTCCGACCGAGGTGCCTTCGCCGGGACCTCCGCTATCGTCGCCTAGACTGTGGTCTTCACCCATGTTGGTGGGGCCTGGAGCGATCGTCCGAGCGGAGATCTCCTTTGATGCCTTCGCCTAGAGCTACTAGCCGAGTGGAGGTCTCCGTTTGCTTTCCCTGCAAGTTGCCCATGAAACTTGGAAAGCTGTTAGTTCTTTACCGTCGTTGTGAACTCTAGCCTCCGCGGCTCGTAACCATGTCCCAATAATTCCCCCTATGAGGGCATGGTCTGATGCTGGCGGGCCTTGTCCTCAAAATTAGGTCTTCAAGTACTGAGGCGTGGAGGCTTTTGTGTATGCAGAGGCTTCCCTCCTTCCCCCTGGGTCCCCCGGATTAGACTGTTGTGTTGTTGACATGTCACTATTTGATTGGCTGCGGTGGCTCTGCAACCGATGCGTTGCCATGCGGACACGAACTTTGGCGCTGGAACTTGAAGCGATGGAGCGGGGGCTATATAAGGTGGATGGTAGGTGAAGGCCTCCCCATCCCCATCTGAGCCATCACTTTCGCCACAATTGCTTTCTAAGTTCTTTCCTCTTTGCTTGACCTTCGCTTAGCTGTCACTTTCCTTCTCTTCCTATTCCTGTTGCTTGATCTTGGAAGTGGCTTCGCCTATTAGCCCTCCTCCCCATCGGCAAAACTGGGGGTACCGGACCTTGGGGTCGGTGAGTACCTCCCCGATGAAGTATATGGGTCGTTAGACCTTAAGGTGGTGTCCTGGTTCCTCCCTTTCAACGACTAGGGCGGCGCTCACCACGTGCGTGCTTGCCGCGACGTAGAGGAGGAAGGATTCTCCCCGCACTACTAAAAAAGTCCACATCCAAGACAATCCACTTTTGTCATAGTAAAGGCCAAAAACGTCATGGACATATATTTGTGACGATGCTATGACGAAATCGTCTTCGTCATCTTTGTAGCGTCATAGCTGTTGCACCTTGACGATTTTGTGTATTTTGTCATAGATATCGTTACATCCATGACGATTTTTCCCCCGTCACTGAACTGTTTCAGCCAGCTTGCAGCGTACACGTGTATGGTCACAAGGTTGACACGTGTACGGCTGGTAGATTGACACGTGTTGGGCTCTTTGATTGAAACGTGTTGGGCTCGTAGGTTGACACGTGTTGGGCTCGTAGGTTGACACGTGTTGGGCTAGTAGGCGTTCTGTGGGCGTTGACGTGGCAGCACGTGACATAATGACGTTTTTTTTTCGTCATAGAAATTTGCATAGGCATTTGACGAATTTGAAATAATGCATAGGTACCATACATGGCCAGCCTCAGCAAACATAGAACACAGGTTCATACATCATAGTCAGACTTATTGTTCATACAACCAAAGTTCCCAAACACAGGGGAACCACAAGTTCACACACATCATTGGAACCACCACTTCACACACAAATTCGTTCACAAGTGACATAACCAACCTGCTCAGCACCAGGGAACTACAGAGGTACCTAGCAAGCACAGGAACAAGCTAAGTAGCTCTGTTACCTGCGTTGATGTTCAAGATGTGCTGAAGTAGTAGATCATTGGCTTCTTGTTTCTTCTTGAACTCCTCCATCTCCTGCTGGGTCCTGAGCACTACTTCTTGGGTCTTGGCCAATGCATCTTCTGTTTCTTCACCTTTCTTCTTCAAGGTGTCCAGTTCTTGTTGAAGTAGATTAGCCCGCGTCTTCTCTGCCTGTAGCTGTTCCTGAAGTTGTGCTTCTCTTGCAACTGATCCAGCAGATTTTGACCCTGGTGTTTGAAGACCAGCATTCTTCAGGAATGTAGAAGCAGCACTGGTTTGTGAGAGGACCTTGGAAACAATTTCAGTACTGGATCTTGGTGTCTCTAAACCTTCAGCAGGTTGGGCCAACATATTTTCCATGGCACTCTACATCAGAGAGATGCAAATTTGATAAGTTACTTATACAGAAACCATGTTTCAAGAAAAGAAATGGAAAACATCAGATAATCCATGTTACAAGATAAGACAATCATTAGAGAACATCAGATAATCCATGTTACAAGAATGTATGTGTACACAACCATGTTACATATGAGAATATAAACTGCATATATAGCTGCATATATGTGTATGCAAGCACTTTCCATTTCAGCAAGCATATAACTGGATATATAGGTGTAAGCATGTATGACCATTTTTTCTATGTATTTTAATCCCAGCCAGCAATCAATTTTAGTCCCTTCAAGCAATTTCACAAGTAAAGATAGGACCATCCAGACACATCATACAAATTGTGGCATATGATAATCGCACCCAGCAACCAATTCTGAATATAAACTGACATATGTACACAACCCATCCATCAATGAGGTGTAGGGACTTACAAGTGTCTCTTTGACTTGATCTGTCATACCATTCTTCTTACTGGTATGGCATTCCTTGATCATCTCCACGGCATTGACATCATGATCCTTGTTTTTCTCCATCTGTATGTAGTTTGAGAAAGAAATGCAGAAAAATTAGCTTCTGTATCTACACACAAATAGAAAACGTATTGTACTAGATTTTTAGCACTTACATATGTGTACAAGTGCGAGATGTAGCTGCGAGATCCCGTCGACTGATGGTGTTTGACCTTAGTACGGTTGGTCTTGCTCTTCTCAGCTACTTCCTGAAATGAAAACAAGTAAGTTGCAGATAAAGTAGACAAAACAGAGAAGTTGTTGTCTTATGGCACATCATACCCTCCCTTTTGGACTAGACCACTTTGCCACAAGGGCCAGCCACTGTTCATCAGTTATAGTTGGAATAGGGGAAGTTGTTCTGATTTGATCAGCTGGGACACCGATGAAGTACTTCTTCTTCAATAAATATCTAGTCTGTCGTACCCCAGATTGGAGTAGATTGGTGCAGGCTTGCTTTGTTGGGTCATCATTTTCATCAACTGCCAACCTATTCTGTGGAAGTCAATAAGTCATGAGATTTAGCTATTAGCATTTGATACAATGACTTATGGAAAGTACCAAATAGATATTGAAGGTATTTACTTACAGATAAGTGGCCAACGAATTCTTTCATATAGTTGTCTTCATCCTTCTTGTATTCTTTCCAGTGAGTTAGGACAGGCATGCTGGACCTAATGACAAGTCCAGCCTCTAAAGCTAGCTTAGCAGCTTGTAATGGCTTCTCAGGCCTTTTCTTCCCTGGAGCAATTTCAATTGGCAACCTTCTTCCCATCGCCTTTGTCATGTTGTCTAGCAATTTGCCCTTTGTTGGTGGTCTTGGTCGCCTTGGAGCACGTTGTCGACCTACAAAGTATCCGCTGAGAGTGTTAGACTAGTCCACCGTTAAATCAAAGAACGTGAGAATGCATGATCTGTTACTTGCCTTCAGGAACAGTCTCTAACTGTTCAAAGACATCTGCATTGGTTTGCTCAGAGACAGCATGTTCATCTGCATTTGTTTGCTCATCAAAAACAGACTAGTCCAGAACAGGATCTTGTTCTTCAACTTGCTTCATAGGGTCTATGTCAGTGTTCTCAGACTCTGGGAAGGTGGTGCTGTACTTTTTCCCAGACCTTGTGGCAACTCTAGGAACTGAATCGCCCTGTCTAGTTGCCCTAACCCTTTTCATTCCACCTGGAGGCATCCTGGTGTTCTTCTTTGGTCGACCCCGCTTGGTCTGCTTGTTCTTGTTGTCAATTTCCTAACACATAATGGAAAATATGTTATTATAATATATATCGGATAGCGTGATGCCAGAACCCCCAACCAAGATTGAGAAGAGACCTTTTCTACGCTAGTATTATCAAAATCATCATCTTCTTCCTGGCCCTCTTCAGCTCCAGGAAGATATTCGGATGAATCTGACCGCTCATCAGTTACATTGTTGTGTTTTTGCTTGTTCGGATTCTGAGAACTAACAAGTCCCGAAGCCAAGGTACGAAGACGCAAGGATTCCATCTTCTTGAGGTTCTCCGTGACTTGCAAGTCCCGAAGCCGTTCATAGTACCCTATTTGTAAACAAATTTTAGTGGAATTGATTGCTAAACCCTAAACCCTAAACCCTATCTAGTGGAATTGCCCTACAACTAGAAGACGGCGCTACACAAGGGAACCAAATACAAAGAACAAAACCCTAAAATGAGGAGCACAGCGGAGAGGAACCTGGGCTCGAGGGGCAGAGCACTTTTGTGGCCCGTTTAGGCATCGTCGTTGCGTGGCTCGATGAAGTGGCCGACGTCGAGGTGCGGCTCGATGAAGTGGCCGACGTCCTACTTCTCCATCTCTGGTGGGGTGGACATCGCAGGTCACGGCTCCTCCGTCTCCGTCTGTGTTGCGGCGGAGTGGATCTGGGGGCGGAGTGGCTGTATGAGAGGGCGGCAGAGTGGGTCTGGGTGGCGGAGTGGATCTGGGCGGCGAAGTGGCTGTATGAGAGGATGGCGGAGTGGATCTAGGGCGGCGGCGGCGGAGTGGATGCGGAGTGGGTGCGGCGGAGTGAAACGAAATGAGGCCAGAAGAGATGCGGGAGGGGATTGACCAATATATAGTCCTCGGTGAAATTACTATGTTGTCCCTGTGTACCTTCAATGGAGCGGATGCCGGAGGAGGGCAGTAGGGGGTTTTCGGAGGCACCAAAATTGGGCAGGGATAAGCGCGCAAACGCCAGAACCCCTAGGCGGGAGCTGGAAAGCATTTTTCTTTTTTTTAAGAATAAAATTAAATGGTTTTTTCTTTTATGTCTGTTTATTTTATTGAATTGTAAATTGATATTTGCTTCAAAAAAATGTGACAACAATTTCTACATGATTGGGATAAAAAGTAAGTTTGTATATAATGATATTACCATGTTATTATAATGCTTTACAATGTTGTTTTTAGTATTTGTAACCTATTTTGATATATGAAGGACATGATTCCAATGTTTTGTTTTTTAGTATTTATAATATCTGATGTACGCATAAAATTTTCAGTATGATAATATTTTAGGTCTCAAATTATAGGGAGACATACATGATCCCTTTTTTGTATATATATACACATGTAACATACATTCTACTTAACTATAATGTGTGTGCTTCAATGAATTTAAACATTTAGTAAGTTGATTAGCACTTCATAAGATGACATACTATGTGAGCATATGAGAATGACTTGATTAGCACTTCATAAGATCATATACATGCAAGGTGTGCTTTGTTACTATATAACATACATACACACATATATGCTATAATATGCACTTCACATATAACTAAGCACTTGATAAGGTAAGGTCTACATGCTTGCTTATATCAACACATATAATTATGCACTTGAGTTGAAAAGATCATACACATGCTTGGTTATATCAATACACATAGGTATATGATGTGTGAGATCATATAGCTATACATGCTTGGTGTACTTATACACTTAACATGGACCATACAATGACCATTAGAGTGCGAGTTGGACAATTAGTGTACATTGATGAAGGTCTTGAACAGTACATTGAAAATCCAGTTCAAATTCGATTCAAAATGAGCTTGAATCATTGATTTGACCACTGTTTGACCATAATGGACCCACTAGTCAGCCTCATCCCATGGTGAACCGAGTCCAGCCATATGGAAGGCTCACTCCAGTGGACTGCTGGTGGCAATGTTTAGTAAAGGTGCTCAGCCCATGAAGCTACAACTACCTACTATGAATGTCTGAATTGGCAATGTCTGAATGTTAACTGAATGTATGAGTTAACTGAATGTATCAGTTAACTGAATGTATGAGTTACTAAATGTATGTTGATGTCTGAATTGTCACAGTTATTGAATGAGTTAATGTATGAATGAGTTATTGTATGAATGAAAAATTGTTTGAGTTAACTTAACTGTATGAGTGAATTTGTTGTATAGACAGATTTTGCTAGAATCTAGAGACAACAACATCCCAAAAATGACAGCTAATCAAGATATCCCAGAAATGACAGAATTTGTTACAATCCCAAAAAAAGAGCCACTGTTCAAATATTTGTGCTCCATCAACATCCCAGAAGTATACATCCCAAAAATGACAGAATTTGTTACAATATTTGTGCTCCAAAAATGGCAGCTAATCAACATCTAAAAAATGACAGCTAATCATCATCATTACATTCCATGGGATCCCTATCATTGTCACTACAATACTCTAAGATGGTGTCATCTACATAGTCATCATCCTCATCATTGTTCTCAGCCATGTCTTCTTCTCTTCTATTGATAAGAGCTTGTAAGTTACCAACAACAGAAGATTTCTGTCCATCTACACGTCGCTGCACTGGTGTAGGTTCATCGGTGCCATCATCTTGATCATCTTGCACCTCAAGCTCATTATCAGACCCAGTTTCATCTTGGTGAACAGTGCTGACTTCTGTTTCATTGACATCATACATGCTCCTATGCTCAAATTTTTGGACAACACGCCAATTGTCGCCAAATTGTGTGTCCTGCACATAGAAGACCTTTGTTGATTGACTTGCTAATATAAATGGGTCTGACTTGTACCAAAACCTCTCTATATTGATGGATCTAAAATGGCCATCATCTCTAATGTTTCTAGCTTTGCCATCTTGACTGAACCACTCACACCGAAAAAGTACCACAGTTCGAATCATTTGTAAATTGGAGTTGTAGCTCAACTGAACTATCTCCTTGAGCTGACCATAAAATTCAGTCGACACTCCATTGTGTGTTCCTTCTGCCAGCACACCACTGTTTTGTGTCTGCCTTTGTCTTTCACGGTCAATAGTGTTGTATCGAACACCATTCACACTACATGATGACCATAATCTGACCCTAAGGTCAGGTCGACATGATATTGCATAAAGCCCTTCACTGACCTCTTCACGATTATCCTTCCACAGCATCTTGATCTAAAAAGACAATAGATTAAGTGAAAATGTGGAACTCAGATTAAGAAGACAACATGATATATTGCATAAATTATGGAACCACTTACATGACTCCTAAACCAAGCAGGAAATTCCTTTTCTAACCTACTCTCAATATCATGGCCACCCTCTTTCTCTAACTCTTCTCTAAACTTGCTGCATAGACAGTTCACAATATGAGTATTGGTCATGCAGGTTTAGCATAGTTTTTAGTAGCACACAAAATTTAGAAAAAACACTCACCTCAAATATGGCTCCACCTCATCACAGTTGTTTAGCACATACCAACAAAGCTTGTCAAATTCTTTGTTTTCAAGATATGTTTCCCTGTTGGCTCCCAAGAGTTTAACACCATGCTGGAAGACAGAGAGGTCACCATTTGGTGGATCCCATTTGTCATCATCACGATTAAATCTAGTGACAACATCTTCCATGTACCTTGAACAAAAGGTCAATGCCTCATTAGCTATGTACGCCTCAGCGATGGATCCTTCAGGTCTAGCTCTATTCCTCACGTACCCCTTCAAAGTGCCCAATTGGCGTTCGATCGGGTACATCCATCCATATTGGACAGGGCCTCTTAACAGTGCTTCATCAGGAAGGTGGACAGCCAAGTGGACCATCACATCAAAAAAAGCAGGAGGAAATATTTTTTCAAGCTTGCACAGTATCACAGGGATTTATGCTTTTAGACGTTTCACAACATCAACCTTTAGTTTCCTACTGCAAAGCTCCCGGAAAAATTTACCCAACTCAGCAACTGCTTCATATATGTCCTTGTGCACTAATCCCCGGAGACCGGTTGGTAAAATTCTTTGGAGTAGGATGTGGCAATCATGGGTTTTGAGGCCCTGCACCTTCGAACCATCTGCACTAATGCATCTTGTCAGGTTGGAAGCATACCCATATGGAAACCGAATACTTTTCATAAATCCACAAAATGCAGTCCTTTCTTCTTTCTCCATGGCATACCATGCTGCTGGCATTGAAACTGAATCACCATCTTCTTGTTCTAAATGCAACTCAGGTCGTATGCCCATATCCTGCAAATCAAGTCTCGCATTAACTGTATCCTTATTCTTGCCATCAAGATGGAGAATTATGCCGAGAAGGGCATCACATATATTCTTCTCTATATGCATCACATCAAGATTATGTGGCAGCTTCAAGTGTTTCCAATAAGGTAGTTTCCATAGGGCCGACTTTCGACTGAACAATTTTGGCTCCTGATCCTTCTGTCCACGCTTCCTTTTCTTGCTACCCTCAGGCTTACCAGGACTAACATCTTTTACCTTCTCTAGAGCCTCCAAAGTTTCATCCACAGTCAACTTTGCTGGCTCTATTCGGTTTTCTCGGTGTCCATCAAAGGCCAAGCTTCTTCTCCATTTGTGAGTTTTTGGGAGGTAGCGACGGTGTCCAATGTAGCATATCTTTTTCCTAAGACTCCTTGACAATGGATCTCTATTGCAATAAATACATGCATAGTAACCTTTAGTAATTCGCCCTGACAATACACCCAAAGCTGGATAATCATGTATGCACCATAGTACTGCAGCACGAAGGTCAAACTTCAAACCAGTTAATGCATCATAAGTCCTGACACCATCCCAGAGTTTTAACAAATCCTCAATGAGAGGTTCTAAGAATACGTCAAAGTCCTTGCCTGGAGACTTTGGTCCTGGGATGAGTAATGCCATGATGCAGTTGGATGCATCAGTGCATGACCATGGAGGTAGATTATACACCTTTACAAGTACAGGCCACATGCTATAACTTGTGTTCATGTTCCCGAATGGATTGAAGCCATCTGTAGCTAAACTAAGCCTTAGGTTTCTTGCATCTTCAGCGAAGCTAGGATACATATCATCAAAGTCTTTCCAGGCTTCACCATCGGCTGGATGGGTCATTTCATTTTCCACAGCCACCCTCTTCTCCTTGTGCCACCGGGTCTCCTCAGATGTTGCTTTGTTTGCAAACATCCTCTTTAGCCTAGGTATAAGAGGAAAGTATCTCAAAACCTTTTTTTGGAACCCGTTTGGCACCATCAGCATCTACCCACCTAGATTCCTTGCATTTTGGGCAAATGTCCGCTTTGGCAAGATTCTTCCGAAACAACACACAATTGTTGTCACAAACATGGATTAACTCATATCCAAGGCCCAATTCTTTGAGATATGTCTTTGCTTTGTCATATGAATCTGGAAGACAACTATTAGGGAATGACCTTGCCAATAACTTCAATATAACACTGATTGCTGTGTTGCTAATCCTATAGAAGGACTTGATGTGTAGCAATCTAACTAGAAAAGAGAACCTAGAATGAACAGAACCTGGGCAAAGAGCACGTTTTGCATCTTCAAGAACTTTCACAAACATAGGCTGTTCTCCATCTTCTTCTATAGCTGTGTACAAGTCTGCAAGCATCTCTACAGTACCCAGATCATCTTCATTGTCAACCTCATCCTCATTGACCACATCACCTAGATGATCAGGCTCATCTACATCCTCTGCAATTTCAATAATCTCAGCATCAAAAGCTTCTCCATGGTGTACCCACCGAGTATATGTAGCTGACCATCCATAGAGGTACACATGGTTATGCACATCTTTTTGACTCAGCGAAGACTGATTCAGACAATGGCGAAAGGGGCAAAGTATAACATCATCTGCATTGAATCTATCCCGAACATATGACATAAATTGATCAACGCCGTCTGTGAACTTATCACTGAACCGAGTAGCACGAATCCATGTCCTGTCCATCTAATCAATGTAACAACAATTACCTCTAATAAGCCATGTCTAAACAGCTATGAAATGCTATGAATTGCAGGCAATGAAAGATGACAGTACCTCTAAGTAGCTGAAGTAGCAGCAGGTTGAACACGGAGCAGAGAAGCCGCAGCAGCCGCCCGCCGCCGGAGCTTCCCGCCGGAGAAGCACGCCGCTGGAGCAGAGAAGCCGCAGCAGCTGCCCGCCGCCGGAGCTGCCCGCCGGAGAAGCGCGCTGCAGCAGCTGCCCGCCGTTAGAAGCCCGCCGCTGGAGCTGCCCGCCACCAGAGCTGCCCACCGCCGGAGCTGCCTGCCAGAGAAGCGAGCCGCGCCGCAGCAGCTACCCACCGCCAGAGCTGCTCGCCGGAGAAGCGCGCCGTTCCGCAGCAGCTACCCACCGCTGGAGAAGCGCACCGCGCCGCAGCAGCTACCCGCCGCAGGAGCACCTCCTCCCACCCCCTGCCCGATTCGATTTAGATCTAGGTGGATTGGATTGGATTGGGTTCGGTTGGGTTGGGTTTATGATTGATTCAAGAATCGAATAAGAAAAAAACTTCCAATCTCTAAACATGACCGAAGTCTTGTTCTGATGGTAAGCCAACTTGGCTCTGAGAGAAGAGGTGGTGGGTTCAATTCTAAGGCACCACCAATTTTTTTTATAAATTCTACTTTTATGACGAAATAATTATCTGACAGGTGGGACCTGAACGGTGAAACTATTCTCTTTCACTTCTATGACGAATCACAGAACACTTGTATGATGATTCTTTCAAATTCGTCACAGTTAAACAAAGGGGTTGACGGCCAAACCAATCATCTATGACCATCTACGTAATTTCGTCACTAATGAACCTTATTCCATGACCAAAACTATTATCGTCATTCCGAAATCGTCATAGATGAAAGGATTTCTAGTAGTGCCGTTTGGGAGCGATGAGGATTGGGGCTGACGTCAGAGACACTTTGAGGCTCTCCAAAGCATGTTGTGTTTCCTCAGTCCAAACGAAAGCATCTGTCTTTTTGAGAAGCTTGCAGAGAGGCATCCCCCGCTCACCGAGCCGGGAGATGAATCGGCTTAGGGCGGCCAAACAGCCGGTGAGCCTCCATACGCCCTTGACATTGCGTATAGGGCCCATGTTGGAGATGGCCATGATTTTTTCGGGGTTGGCCTCGATGCCACATTCGGACACGATGTATCCAAGCAGCTTCCCCTTCGTAACCCCAAAAACACATTTTTCGAAATTTAATTTGATGTTGAACCTTCGGAGGATCGGGAATGTCATGGTCAAGTTTGCGATTAGGTCGCAAGCTTGAGCCGTTTTGACCACTATGTCATCAACATAGATGGCGATTGTTGGTTTTGGCCGCTCGACTTGGTTAGGCTGGTCGAGCGGGTCGATTTGATCGGTGAAGCATTGCTGCATGCACCGTTGATAGGTGGCACCAGCGTTCTTCAGGCCGAAAGGCATGGTTATGTAACAGTACAAACCATACGGGGTGACGAATGAGGTTGCGAGCTGGTCAGACTCTTTCATCGCGATCTGGTGATAGCCTGAGTAGGCATCCAGAAAGGAGACGATTTCACATCCTGAGGTGGAGTTGACTATTTGGTCTATGCACGGCAAAGGAAAATGGTCCTTCGGACATGCCTTGTTGAGGCCAGTATAATCAACACACATTCTCCATTTCCCGGTCTTCTTTTTGACAAGAACAGGATGGGCAAGCCAGTCGGAGTGATACATCTCCTTGATGAATCCGGCTACTAGGAGTTTGGTGACCTCCTCACCTATGGCCCTATACATCTCATCATCGAAGCGACGCAGGAGTTGCTTGGTGGGCTTAGAGCCCAGGATGAGGTGTAGTGCGTGCTCGGTGACCTCCCACGGTATGCCTGGCATGTTAGAAGGTTTTCATGCGAAGACACCGCGATTGGTGCGTAGAAAGTCGGCGAGCTCGCATTCCTATTTGGCCGGGCGCTGGGTCCCGATCCGCACCGTCTTGGTTGGGTCAGTGGGGTCGATCCCCACCGCCTTGGTCTCCTTGAGTGGGCAGAAGGCAGTCGAGGAGGTTGGCTTGTTGCAGTCCGGGACTGCTGGGGTCGATAACTCCCCGAGCCGAGGGAGCTCGGATGAGTTGATGACGGTAGTGGCGAGCTCAAAATGCTCACGGTCGCACGTGTAGGCATGCGAAAAGGCGCTACCCATAGTGGTGACACCGTTTGGTCCTGGCATCTTCAACTTTAGGTAAGTGTAGTTGGGGACCGCCATCAACTTGGCGTAGCACGGCCGCCCCAAGATGGCATGGTAAGACCTTGGGAAGTCCACCACCTCGAAGGTAAGGACCTCTAAGGGGAAGTTGGCTCAGTCGCCAAATGTGACGGGCAGGTCAATTTGCCCAAGCGGGTATGCCTGCGTCCCCGGGATCACGCTGTGGAAGGGAGAGCTCACCGAGTGGAGCTCTGACCATGGGATGTGCATGGCGTCGAGGGTGTCGACGTAGAGGATGTTGAGGCCGCTACCTTTGTCCATCAGCACCTTGGTGAGGCGCTTCTTGTAGACGATGGGGTCAATGATGAGCGGGTAGCGACCTGGTCTAGCGATGTGTGAAGGATGGTCCCTTCGATCAAAAGTGATCGGAGATTCCGACCAACGAAGGAAGGTGGGGATGGCCATCTCGGTGACGCATGCCTCTCTGTAGCGCACTTTGTGTTGGCACTTGGAGTAGATGGCATCGGATCCCCCGAAGATCATGATGCATTCCTCGGGGTCAGGAAAGCCGTCCCCCTCCTTGCTCGCCGTGCCTCCTTTCTTGGTTGCTACCTCCTCGCCCCTTCCTTCTTTCGGCCCACCGGCCTGTCGGAGGAAGCGCTTGAGGAGCTCGTAGTCCTTATAGAGGTGTTTGATGGGGTAGGCATGGTTGGTGCAGGGACCATCCATATGCTTGTCGAAGTGATCGGGCTGGCCTTGCTGGGGTTGCTTGCCCACGCGATCGGCCATGGCGACCAATGCGGAGTTGGCCAGTCGGCGCCGATCCTTCTTGTTCTTCTTGCCCCTCTACATGGAGGGGCCCTCGTCTTGGTCCTCGAGCTTGGCCTTGCCCTTGTCCTGGCCTCCGTTGAAGACCGCTCCCACCACCTCCTCGACAGAGGCGTGGTTCATGGCGATGTTGAGCAGGTCGCGGGTGGTTCGGGGCTTCAAACAACCAAGCTTGTGGATCAGGGACTCGTAGGTTGTCCCAGAGAGGAATGTGCTAATGATGTCTGCGTCGACGACATCAGGGAGGGAGTTGCATTGTTTTGAGAACCTGCAGATGTAATCTTGTAGGGACTCGTTGGGCTCCTGCTGGCAGCTCTTGAGGTCCCAAGAGTTCCCTGGGTAGACATACGTCCCCTAGAAATTCCCAACGAATATTCTCTTGAGGTCTGCCCCGTCGCGGATACTATCGTGCGGGAGGAATTCGAGCCACGCTCAAACATGTTCCCCCACGCAGATGGGAGGTACTGAATGATGAAATGGTGATCATTTAGTCCTCAGGCTCGGTAGGCGAGCCAGAAGTCTTTGAGCCATATACCGGGATTCGTCTCCCCATTATATTTGGTGATGTTGGTAGGCGGTCAGAAGCGCTGCGGGAACGGCGCTCTCTGGATGCGTCAGCCAAAAGCCCATGGTATCGGGCCAGCTGGGCTAGGACTCCGGTTGTCTGGCCGGCGACCATGCCTAGGGTGTGTTTCACCGCTCCCCTCGATGGTCCGGTTGGGGTCCGTGCTGCCTGCTCTCACTGCTACTCGATGGATGTCATCATCATGCCGGGCCCGACGTCGGTTGCTGATGACGCTTCGAGCATCTCAGTTCGGCCCGAGACATTCGCGCACAGGTGGCTAGTGTAGGGCAGGTGCTAGGTCTGGCCGTGGTGCAGCTGTGGTCTCCTGTTCCACGCCTAGCGACCGTAGAGGTGAGCGGATGGAGCAATTCGTCTGGTGCGTCCCCACTCCCCTGTGGGGGGAGAGGCCGTGAGTCAGTGGCGCGACGTGGAGCTTTTTGCCTATTGAACGGTGACGGTCTCCACCAGAGCCAGGAGGTTCCGGTGGACTGCCTGCTCCTATGGGTCGATAGGCTCGAGAAGGCCACACAGAAGCATTGCTACCGCAGCGATGTTCTGGCCAGCCCGAGCGAACTGTGGGGGATCGTTCCCCCCGTCGATGATGTCACGCTGAACCTAACGGGCGTGACCCTAGGCGCCCCTCGCCGGGTCACGCACACGGGGCGCAACATGGTGTGCCGAACACGTCAGCATAGGTGGCGGCTGGTTCTGCCACCTTTGTCGTAGCTCCTCGCCATGCTCCTGTGCACACGCGCGGGCCTCCACGCGAGGGTCCGGAGGGGTGTGGGTCTGTAGAGACTCCTCCACCACCGACGGCTATCCTAGAGCATCCGCCATAGCGCACTCCCAAGATAGAGGGTGGCGAGGTGCCACAAAGTCACCGATGCTGGAGCCATCGCTCTCAACATCGTCATCCATGAGGTCATGGAAAGAGGCAAGAGCATAGCTCGCCATCCCCACGAATTCAGAAGTGAGAGAGGGCAGCGCCAGCATCCTTCGGAGCCCCCGTGCGTACGCGTCCGCGGGGGACGCGAGGCCATAGGGGAACCAGTCACATAGCGGTCGCGGCAGAGACAACAGGGTCCCTTCGGAGAGTCAGCAAAAGATAGTAAATAGCGAGAAAAGAACAATATGTACGTTACTCACAGTGGGGTTTGAGCCTAGCATAGGCTCAGAGCGAAGCACAGGTGCCTCGTCGTTGAGGTCGCTGGGAGTCCCGATGCCAACGGAGGGCGCTCCTCCTTCGATGGGCACCGGGACAAGTGCCTCCTTGCGGAGGTGGAGCACGCCAAGTCGGTCGGCGACGAAGTCCAGACTTCCAAAGAGGAAGGTCTGGGACGGCTCAAAGATGGGAGGATCCCACATCCCAATAGGTGGGAGTGCGGGAAACTCTAGTGAGCCAAAGCGAGTGGTATCGCTTGAGCCCGCCATGGCGAAGATGGCGGAAAGGTGGGCTATTTGATGACCAAAAGCATGAACGTATGGCGTCTTCCCCATGGACGGCGCCAACTGTCGGTGCAGAAAGTGACCAACACGTAAATATTTGTAGTTTTGCCATACGTTATGATCAGATGTGGCCTAGCACTCAATGACATAGGGTTTATACTGGTTCAGGCAACGTGCCCTACGTCCAGTCTGAGTCGGTCGGAGACTTTATTCCTGAGCCTAGGTGCTCAAAGTTTGTTGTGGGGTTACAAACGAGAGGGAGTAAGATAGGGGGTATCAGAGGTCCGGTCGGACTCCGGACCAAAGGGCCAAGAGTGATGGGAGCTCCAACGTGTGCTAAGTGTCCGAACAAATGCTTTGTCTAGCTTTAGAGTTCTAGAGCCAAGCAGAGAGAATCGGAATAAACTATCTGAATTGTCCTCCTTTTGGAGAGAGCGCATCCCCTTTTATAGATGAAGGGGACGACTTTACAAGGGAGACAGTGTGAGAGAAAGAGAGTGTGTGTGCTACCTAGCCTTGTTGCCCACGCCGTCGGGTACAAGATGGTTTGTTGGCGCCCACAGCATTGTTGATGCTCAGATGCATGTAGTAGGCCCCATCGTCTTCTTCTGGTATGGCAAATGCCGGCGCCTACCATACTGTAGGATAAATGTCGGCGCCCATAACACTATTGGTGTTCTAACATGTCTGGAAGGTTATAAAGTACCCTTCTGACATGACCCGACAGTACTATCCTGTAGGTGTGCAGGGTACGGTCCTTAGTATTGCGGTTGACTGGAGCGCCCCATGTTTACTTGCTCTGTCCGTTTCCTAGGTCTTCCCCGAGCGGGCGTCCCCGGTCGGTCGTTCCCCCGTCGGCTCTAGCCTCCCAGTCGGAGAATAGCTTGTAAGTAGAGGTTCGGTGTATTCCTGGTCAGAGAAGCGGGTTGGAGTCAGAAGCGAGCGTCGTTCCTCTTTGGTCAGGCCTTCCGGTCAGAGAGGCGGGCTGGAGTCGGAAGCGAGTGTTGTTCCTCTCATTGGCGATGCATTCCAGTCAGAGAGGCGGACCGGAGTCGGAAGAAGCGAGCACCATTCCTCCTTGGCCAGGCCTTCTGATCGGAGAGGCGGGTTAGAGTCAGAAGCGAGCGCCATTCCTCTCCTTGGCCAGGCCTTATGGTCAGAGACTGGATCGCCCTTTTGGCCTGTCTTTAGGTTTTTTGGGCCGGCCTAGGAGTTGCGCGTCGTTCGCAACGTCGTCTGCTGGGCCGAGCTTTTGTTGGGAAGCAGGTCCATGAGGGACCCTGGGTTTATGAACCCGATTAGATGATTGCTAGTGCGGAGGCTCAGGAGCTTTGAGGAGGATCTTGCTAGGGCTGAAGCTTCTGTTGGTGATTTGATTGGAGCTGAGGAAGCGGAGACCATGGCTGGAAAGACCTAGGACTTTGAGCCTTCACTGATGACGAACAGGATGATCCTTCAACTCGAGAAGGATGAGTGCATCCCCAAGGCTAGGCTAAACTTCCATAGGGCGAGACGGTACCTAAGCCTGGCAAGGATTATACTATCGTTTTCAAGGACTTCTTTGCCTATGGCCTTCGCCTTCCCTCCGTTAAGTTCCTGCGTGAAGTACTTGAGGAGTTTGATGTTCAGATTCACCACCTCACCCCTAATGGATTTCTTACTTTGAGTAAGTTTTGTTGGGCCTACGAGTCTTATGGTGTTAAGCCAGACATGGATACCTTTTGTACTTATTATGAGCTTCAGCGCCAGCCTAAAAAGGTGGGTGACGACAAACTCGTAGCTCAGTATGGCTTGCGCATTTATGGCGAAGAGGCAGCAGGGAAAATCTCGGCTAGAGATCTCGTATTGTCAGAAGAACAAGTGGGACAAGGACTGGATGCGCTATTGGTTTTACGTTCAAACCTTCGGTGTTACTTCTACCCATGAAGATAGGAAGAAGATTACTCATTATCCCCTTGCCTCCGTGATGACCAAAATGAAACCATTGGCGAAGGTAACTCCTAGTCAAGAGATGACGCCTCATAGGGAGGCATGCAATAAGTCCTTCGACGTAGCTTGCTGGTACTCCAAAGGCCATGACCTCGTGGAAGAAATAGTTGCTGCCAAATTCTGGCCCCTTGGGAAGTATAGGCCTTCTTTTAAGATAGAGATGGTGAATCTGCCTATTTATGGCGAAGCTGAAGGTGCTCCTTTTCCCTGTTTTAGGATAGCTTTATCAGAGGAGTAGACTTCTGAGGATTTTGTTGCTGCCGTGGAACAAGAGGCACGGGAGATTGTTGGTGATATAACCGACAAGGACTTTCTTGCATGGAGGGCTGTTGTGGGCACTATGCCCTAGCTAAATCGCATGTTCGAAGAGTTGGGGATACACCACACGGAACACAAGGTTCATGCGAAGGTGTTGAAATCCCTGGAGGATAAGGCAAGGAAGGCCACCGCAAAGAATACAACTGTTGCTGCGGAGACAAAGAAGAGGACAGGGGCTGGCATTTCTAAGGTTGTCAGCAAGAGGTGGAAGACCGCGCCCGCCTCCGCCATTGCCTCCGCCACTGCCTTCGCCGATGCTGATGAGATGGTTGCGGAGAATGTTGGCGGGGGCTCGGCCTCCGTGGACATTGGGACGGAAGGCAAAGGCTTCGCCACTGATTTGGATCTTGGGGGCAACGACTTCGTCAAGACTGTCCTCCAAGGAATGGGTGGCGATGCTGCTGCTGAACCCTCCGCTGTGGTTCCTATGCCCGGTGTTTTGGATGATGGTTCTTCTAGCTCTGAAGAGGAGATTGGTGGAGGCGACGCCTCCCCACCAAAGAATGCGGAGGTCGTTGTTACGGAGCGCCACCGCCCTATTGTTGGTGCTACCGTGGAGGTGTTCGAGGGAGAGGGAGAGGCTTGCCCTCCGGCTGCTCTATTCCATAGCATGGTGTATCGGGCCTCGGTGCGACGTAGCGGGGACGCTGGTGCCGCAGATGTCGTTTTAGACCCTTTGCATTTGGGTGAGTTGCCTTTTAACTTTGTTTTTCCTTGCTGTTTGTGTTTTTAGTTATGTCAGGACTAGACTTATTTTGATTGTTTCAGCAGGTTTGACGAAGGCCCTTGGGAACCCTAACACAAACCTTCATGCTCCTATGGGCGTGGACCTCACTCGGATCGGCTTGAGAGGACCTTCGAGGCCTCCACTTGTAGGCACGACTCCTCGTCCATCTGCTCTGGGCCTTGATGGTGGCAAAGGTTGGTATTGCTTGTTTTCTGTTTCTACGCTATCTCCACTTTATTTGAGTTTTGCTAATGCTTAGTTGCTGTTTCAGGTGCCTCCGATAGCACAATAAGTGGGTGGGTGGATGTCCTTCAAGCTTTTTATAATGATATCAGAGGTTGTTATTTCTATTTTTTGTTTTCTTGCTTTTGGTCTTACATCTCTTATAATGATATCGGAGGAATGTTGATTATTTCAAGCTGCTATGGATGAATTTGGAGCAGCAATGCATGGTATGTTTCTTGTTTGCTTTTCCAACCGTTGTTCTATTGTGTCGTGGCTGACCTTTGTCTTGACAGAGCTATTATCTTTCAGAGGCCATCGAGGAACGTAGCATGTAGGAGGTGGTCGACCGCAATCTATCTATCAAGGCCCTAAAGAAAGGGGTGGACACTCTTGAGGCCGAGAAGACCTGGCTTGCAGGGGAGGTTGGTGGCCTCCGCACTGTCCAAGCTAAATTGGAGGATCTATAGAAAAATGTTGATTCGCTGAAGTAGGAGGTGGATGGCGCAAAGGCTATCGAGCAATTGGCTGCTGAACGTGCCCTAAAAGCTATTGAGATGGCCGATAACCTTTGCAAGGAGGTGGACGCTGAGAGAGAGTCTAGTGCTGCCTTGAAGGCGCAAGTGGATATGCTAACTAAGCGCCTCGAGGATGCCAAGGCTGTTAGATTGGCCGCAGCTAAGGTCTATGGGGGTGCCCTTGAACAATTTAGGGGCTCTACGTCGTCGCTGCCTTCTGAGCCTTCGGTGTTCAATATCTTTTCCTAGATGAAGGCCAGCTTCCTAAAGCTTCCTGACTTTGTTGGTGGCACTGCAAATTTTGGAGCCCTAGCCTCTGCCACCAACCTCTCCAAGATACTGGCGTAGGACGGTTGCCCGCACGCCAAAGGTGTGAAGGAAAGAGACCTTGAGGGCCCGGTCGATCTTGGAGTGACTTGGCGCGATATCAGGAGTTCGGTCTACTGCTTTATGAAGTCATTCTAGGTAAAGTTTGGCTGGGCGAAGGCTCACTCGATGGTGGTGACACACCGTGCTAAGGTTGGTTTTTTCTTCGTTGTTTATAGTTTTTTGCTTAAGCTTTCTATCGCTTGTTTGTTGTTTTTATAACTTTGTATTGTTTTTGCTGGAGTCATAGAGGACGGAGGCTGCACGTGTTACTACTGGGGTACATTCCTGGGCTGCGGAGATGTCGGCTTCGAAGGCTCCTTCCCCTACTACCGAGGTCCCGAAGTCCAGGGAACCTACGCCTACGCTTGCTGACCCGGAGGTGTAATGTCTAGGTTTTTGTTTTTAGGCTTGGTCGAAGGCGATGTGCTGTAAACGCCTGCCCTTTTGTTTATATCTAGGTTTGAGTTGTGAATTTGTCCTGTGCAGGTCTCCTTCTCTGGGCCTATGCAGGACGTACTTCCTATCACTATGTATCAAGATAGGATTTATGTTAGTGGTGAGCTTTGGCAATATTGGTGGGAAGCTTTTCCCCGACATTATGTTTGTGACATGTTTGCTTTTCTAAAGTATGATATTGATGATGAACGTGCGGAGTTTACTAGGTCACTAGCCTGGCGAGGGTCTCGCCCTTAGTTTTATGTTGATTTGTTTGACTGGCCTTCACGCCCTTATAGCTGTTGCTTGGAGGGCTTTAACGCCTTTTGTGATTTGCTCTGTTATTGCCTTCTGGCTTTTGTACTATTGTGCTTCTAATGCATTGTTGTTGTAATCATATCTGCTTTTGTAATGGACTTTTCCTGGATTGTTTAGCTAGCTCTTGTTTTTATAAATGATTCTTAATGTAAGTTTTAGCTAGGCCGAAGGTTACATTTTCTGTGGCTTAATTTCTATCTCTTGCCTCCGCTTCTCTCTTCTCTAGTCGACATTGAGTACGAGTCTGTGTGCTCGCGCGAAAAAAGTGAGGTATTGGTCTTTGACCTTGCGTGCCTTGCGGAGGCTTCAGTGTCTGTTTTGTTGCTCTGGCCTCCGTCTTTGTGCTTGCTTGGGGTTGACATGAATTCTCTAGCACGTCATTGCGGAGAAACTGGAGTGCTTGTGTTCGATCCTGCAGTTGTTGCGAAGGCTTTGGTGCAATTTGAGCATCAATCAGAGGTGCTGATCTTTAATCTTGATACTTCTCTAGAGGCCATAGAGCAATTTGAGGAAGGAACGAAGGTTGAAGGAGCATTTCTTGGACATTGCCTCCGCTTATGCCTGGATTGCTTTATTTTTGCCTTTGGCTGTGCTGGAGCAGCTGTGCTCCCGTCGAACATGGTTGATGCCGGGTTGCGCCAGATGGTGTTTTTGGTTGCGGGAGGGCGTTAAGAGCCTTCGTGCGATACCCTCCCGCAACCTTTGACACTGACTTCTTGCTGCCGGACTGTGGTCCTACGACGCCCTGCGGAGGCTGTACGACACCAAGTGGAAGATGCGTACAACCTCAACGTGGCCTTCGCTGGGCTGCGCGAGCTTTTGGGTTTATGAGTCTTTGCACGGTACCTTTAGCTCTCTAGTTTCTAAGGAAACTCCGGCTTCCATGTTTCTCTTACTTTTCTCTATAGTATACTGGCTTTTGGACTAATGAATTTGCAAGTGATTGTTTTGTAGTTCAATAGGGTGCAGGACGTGACTTGGACGAAGGGGGCATGATGATCCGATGATCTACACCATAAGCAAGTCCTTAGAAGCTCAAGAGAAGACCCAAGATATCAAGTAAAGTCCAAGCACAAAGATAGGAACCAAGCCAGATACAAGATCGCGAAGAAACGAGCTCACAAAGGTGACCGAACGCTGGACCGGACGCTGGCGTATAGCGACCGGATGCTCCGATCAAGAGGCTCGACAACAGAAGGCGTAGCAGCAGCGACTGGACGCTGGCGACAAATCGACCGGACGTAGGACTGCAGCGTCCGATCGAGTACAGAAAGGTTCCAGAGCGGCGAAATTGTGACCGGACGCGTTCGGTGGCATGTGACCGGACGCTGGCAGCGTCCGATCAGTTGATCGTGGCTCGAACGGTCGGGACGACCGGACGCGTTCACAACCACCTTGTCAAGACGAGCCTCTGCACGGTCGTGAGCTGTTGTAACCTCTTTTTCACCTACCTCACCCCATTAGTCACCGAGTCAAGCAGGCTGCAAGAGACCTCGTCGACTCCGTGCGCAACACCTGGCATTACTCAACTCATCCTGCCCACAAGCACGGCTAGGGTTGCAATAACATAGATCCGGTTGTATGTCGCCTAGAATAGACAAGGTGTCATTGTGCTATCCTTGCACGCAGCCACCTCTGCCATGTCCATGTCGATCGAAGCCACACTAGCGTCAGCCTCGACCCCAACTAGGCCAGGGGTGACATCACTGAGGTGTCGGTGGTATCAAATATCCTGCACACCTTTTTTAAAACTTAGGTTATTTGGCTCCCACCACTCGGTGCCACTAGATCCGCATGTGAGAAAGACAAACCTAGGGAAAGGAGAACCAGATTATACGGAGGAGAACAGAAATAAGCCACTGGTGTTTGTTTCCTTGCCACGGCCGTCTCTAGACTTGAAGGAAAGAGGATAGCCCCGTTGTGGTCATCCTCGAAGCTGCAAGGGGCTCTGGCGGCAGTGAGGACATGGGGTTGGGGATTTTTAAGTGCGTAGCAAAAGCTATCTAAAAAGTTGAAATTGACTTATTATAATTTGGGGTGGAGGGAGTACAATATTAAATGAAAAGGTAAATTTATAATGCCCATATACATGTTGTTATTCTTACAAAAACTTAACCAAAAGTACCCTTACACCTATTTTGCTATTTTCCTGAGACAAAAATTAAGTAATTGTATAAATCACATGTCATATTAATGCATTTTTTTATAAACCATACCTTACACCTATTTCTATCCATTTTTTTTTACTTTCCACAACGTTCTTGCATCTCTTCTTGCTCTCTTGTTTAGAACCTGGATTCATGACACATGCTAATACGAATTAGAACCTTGCGCATTTGTGTGTCCAATGATGGAACAGAGTTTGATTCTAAAACATATTGGAACAGATGACTCAAGTATTACATAAATCTCCAAGTCACATGTCGTAAAGGTGTCCATGCAAACTACAAAATCTTCATCACCGCTGGTTCTAAACCCCTCATCATAGCTGGTATTTGCCCTTCGATGGCGAAAGTCTTTGGTGATCAAAATGGTCATTACTGCCAGTTGGGAACCACCAGTCAAAATAGGTGATTACTGCAGGTTACTGTTACCACCGACCGGTGTGGTGACAGAGTTCCCAGAAATCCTGCAATTTGACCAAAAATTGCAGAAAAAAATAATCCCGGGAAGTCACAAGTCGAATGATTTTTCGTGTAAACATACGCGTGCTACATACCAGTGAGATTCAAACCTGAGACCAATGCCCTCGTGTGTAACTCTTGTAAAGGGCATATACATTTCCCTCGTATTCACTTTTTAGAGTTTTGGAATGGATATATGGGACCCTAAACTAATTTAAATAAAAAGGTAATCATCTACAAAGTTGAAGTGCTCATTGAGATCTACAACTTTGGTTTTGGTTATTTTGCCATCCAAGATCATTTGACAAACTTGCATTGAAACTTGTGAGAACTTGAAACATAATTTTAACAATACAAACAATTTCAAATGAAAAAGTCATCAACTACAAAGTTGTTGGTCTTATTGTGACCAACATCTTTAGTATGAAGTTTGTCTTTGTCCGACGTGATTCGAAGAAGTCATTAGTTTTACTGTGCTGCAGCATTGTCATATCTGTCATCTCGTAAGTCTAAACATTGGTGAAAGTGTTCTTCACCTCCGGTTCGTGTTCATAATATGAACCGGCATTGAAAATGGGGCAATCATGTCTGCCAGTTCAAGTTACCAACCGCTGGTGATGATGGAATATCAACAACGGTTCGTACACAAACTGGTAGTGATGAGCATCACCAAAGGTTTGGAGCAAACCGGCAGTGAAAGTTGCATCGATCTTGATGAATTTTGAAGTTGCGTGTACATTCCATTGCAATGCATGAACACGTTTGCTAGTAAAATATAAGCAAAATGCTGATGACTTCTCAAGAAAGCGGGTGCATTATAGTAAGAATTTTTGAGCCCATCCTCTACGCTACAAAGAGATGTGGCATTTTATGACTTATATGGCACGGCCACAAGTCAAAACGTCACTAAATCATCGAGTTTACTATACTTTTTTGGAAGAAGTTTGGCTTAGTGATGAAAAAAGATGCACGTCACAAAAATTCATAATTCAAGTCCAATGAAAATGTTTTGTCATAATTCAGGTTCAATTCCAAAAGAAATGTCATAATTCAATTCCAGTTCAGATATGTGACGTGCTCCCTCCATCCTGAAATATAGTGCATTATGACTTTTCAATTTTGTACTAAAATATAATGAGTTCTATATAATGACGGTGGCTAGATTTGGCAAATTTGGCTAAAAAGGAAGCCATGATTTGACAAGAAACTCCTTAATTGGAATAATCCATGGGTACATGCGTTATTTGAGTGATCCCTTAAGTTGTCTTAATTTTTTTAGAATGCACTATATTACAGGACAGAGGGAGTACGTTGTTGTGTCACATAGACTAATATCCAAATGCCCCACAAATTATTTTGTTGATTTTTTTAAAGATTTTGGTCCATCATAGCATACGGGCCCAAATATAAGGACCAGTCCTACAGTCGTACGGCCGCATGTCGGACTATGTCTTATATGCCATATATTTTTTTTTAATCTGCCGACCCCGCTCCACGTATTGTCTTGGGCTCGTGGCAGGACTACACAAGCACAAGCTGAGCATGTCACGACACACTTAGATGATGAACTAAGGCACTTATTAGTAATACAAGTAAAAGTGCCCGTGCATTGAAACGAGTTGTTATTTTTATTCATAAGCTTTTAATTAACACCTTTCTCACCCTCACAGTTCTGCCATCTTTGAATCCTCCGACGGCAATATGTTATCGACACCCTCGACGACAAGCATCTTACAAACATACGGGTTACCGTCTGTCTTAACCAGAGTGGTCGTGCACAGGCCACAGATGGTTGCACACGCTGGCAGCTTCGTCGACTACGGTTCGTTGTTTGTCGTCTTTTGTAGTCGTACAACAAATCTGTCTCTCCTTATGCATGGACGCGTTGACTGGGACTGAGCTGGTTCATCCACAAAAGCTAATGTCATCCACAAAAGCTATTTTGTCATAGTGTTGCGATAGGATATATATTTTATTAGTTGTTTTTGCTACTACAGACAATACATAGCCATCGGGCTCCAAAATTAAGAACATTTTGGCATGTGCATTGCATTTAAAAAAACATAGGATAAATTTAGGGACCGAATTTACTGTTTTTAACTCATCAGTCCACTTCCGCCTCTCTCCAAATGTGAGACCACCACGTGCGGCAGCATGGTGGGCGGTGGCGGAGCGGAGAGTGGAAGCAGCAGGAAGGCGTAGCCGCGCAGATATGCAGCACTGCACAGGGTCCGCAGGCGGAGGGGCACATGCGGCTGGCACAGCCCAGAGAGTCCTGGGCTCCCGGCATATGCATCGCTTGGATCGCCCGGAGCCTACAATGTTGCGCGGCATGGCAAGGGCGCGAAGCCAACAAGCCACGGGCCTGGTGCGACACGTAGGGCTGTCATAGCGTACCGTGAGGAGCAACATGTGAAGGTCGGAGGGGCGCACTGCCGGTGAAACGCGCGAACCCAACAGGGCGCGTTGCCAGCAAAATGTGCGAGCCAGCGAGCTGGGCGCTTGTGTAGGCTCGGGAGTTGGGAGAAAAAACCGGGACGAAATAAATAATAGCTAACAAACAAATCTCCTGGTGTACTTCCTCGTATATGTACCAACCAAAAATCCATAAAATTTGTTTCACCCTACTACACCCAACGCTCAACAGCAATAGAATTACAGACGTGGTTGTCTCCTACCTCAATTCGCGTGCAACTGTTGTGTCTGCAACTGTCCAAGGGAAAGAACGCACTTCAACAAGACGATACAGCCGCACAGTAGATGAAAAAAGACGACAGCATCAGCTCGGTTTCTATTTCTGCGTGACAGCAGAGGTCAGAACTTTGGCTTCAACTTGTACTCGGCCTTTGACTCGAGCTGGCGGACCTCGAATTGCAAATTCACAGATCCAAACTGAACGGGACATTGAAAAGACAATTATAAGACAAAAAACTAGAATCCGAATAGAGATAAGAGTTGGATGAAAAAAATTGTGGCAGAAATTTTGCCTGTTTACTATTAGGTATAGATATAGATATAACTGATATTGGTTACAAGAAACCATGTCCATATTACTCGTCCTGCCATCTACCATCATGAAAGTACCATCAATCAGCACAGGTACAAAAACTAACTAACCACACACCACATCTTGTCATGGCTGGCCAGACCGATGTGGCACCTCGCATTAGCTCCCCATGCGCTCTGTTATAATATGTTTGCTTTCTTTGAATAAAGTTAGTTTGAAATAATTGGTTGGGTACTTGTTTCATTGAAGAATCTGGTTACAATTGCTACCTGTGCCGAAGGGCTCTAGTGGATGGCACTTATTTTCTTTCTCTTGCCTCCGCTTCTTTCTTCTCTGGCCGACGTTGAGTACGAGTCTGCATGTCACAGCAGAGAAGCTGAGGTGCTCGTATTTAATCTTGCTGATGTTGCGAAGGTTTTGCACAATTTGAGCATTCATCGGAGGCGCTAATCTTTATTCTTGATGCTTCTACAGAGGCCACAGAGCAATTTAAACAAGCAACGGAGGTCGAAGAAGCATTTATTGGACATTGTCTCCGCTTGCACTTGGATTGTTTTGTTTTTGCCTTTGGCTATGCTGGAGCAGCTGTGTTCGTGTCAAACATGGTTGATGCCGGGTTGCGCCAGATGGTGTCTTCAGTTGCGGGGGGATGTTACGAGCCTTCGTGCGATAGCCTCCCACAACCTCTGACACTGACTCCTTGCTGCCGGACTATGGTCATACAACGCCCTGTGGAGGCTGTATGACACCAAGAGGAAGATGCGTACAACCTCAATGTGGCCTTCCCCGGGCTGCGCGAGCTGCTGGATTTACGAGTCTTCGCATGGTACCTTCTGGTCTCTCTTTTCTAAAGAAACTCTGGCTTTAATTTTTCTCTTGCTTTGCTCTATAGTACATCGGTTCTTTGTTGGTTTGGCTTCTAGCCTAGTGCTCTTCTAGAGGTAGGGGTATGAAAATGCCCTGACTGGGGCTAGTGCTAGGTAAGGCGCTGGATTTTATAGTCTACTACTTGTACGATTTATTAAATCTTGGTGGTTGGCAGATGTTTATTGCTTGTATACATTTTGAAATTGTAATAAGGCCGACGGATTTCTTTATATCTGGCGTATCTTTGGTCTTTATTGCTATTGTACTTTGGCTATTAATCCCTAATAGTCATCTGGTGCCTGATAAGGGTAGGTCTTCACCATGTGTTTTCTTGCCCGATGCCTACGATGAGGTAGGTCTTTGTCGAGTTTTTGGGCTTTTTGGCCGTTTTGATCAATCCTTGATGCCTGAATGTGGTCAGGGCTTTTGTCAAGGTTGCAGGCTAATTTAGCCATGGAGGTCGTTTCGTGCTTTTGAGCCTTTGGATAAAGCAAAGGAAGGTCCTCTTTGTTGTGTTGTCGAATGCTATGGCTCCGTTCCTAGCCATTTTCGACGTTTGTTTTCACGGTATTCTTGGGGGAATTCCTCTTTATATTTTCAGAGGTTTTTACATGGATCCTACCTCGTTAAAAACCTCACCTCTGTTAGGAGCCCTCTATAGTAGAACCGACTAATTTATAAGAGCACAAGTACAATGGCAGCCCACAAGCGGTCGCACTGTCATACTTGAGCCCATATAGACCCGATAGTCCATCGAGTACTACGAAGGGTCTTGATTCAACCAACATACAACCAAGATCGTACATGATTTAACATACATGTCACACATTACATAAAGTTCATAAATACAGTTTATCCATCAGAGTACGAATTAAAGTTATTACAAACCATGTTTAGGTAAGATAGTAGCGGAAGCAAATCAAAAGTTTGAAACTAACATCTGCAACATTGTTTAAATATAGTGTCAGCTCACAATCACACTTCCACAAAAGCATAAGAGAGGGATTAATAAGAGATGCCTGCCCAGGGCTTACTCCTCATCCACGGTGGGACAGAAGCAATTCTTGCAATAGCCATGATAAACTATACCATCTACAACAATGGGAATAAAACCCTGAGTACGAGAAGGTACTCAGCTAGACTTACCCGTCATAAACCAAAAATAAAGTGACTCCAAGGATTATGCAAGGATTTATAAGTGGAGCTAGCTTGACAACATTTTGTATAAAAAAAGCCACTAATTCAGCTATACATTTTATAATTCGGTCATCAAGTTAATTATAGCTATTCATCTCTAGATTAGCAACTAACCTGTGCCAAACATGTGGTATATCATTTAGTAGCATAAAAATAGTAACCATAGCTGGTATAATAATTCCATGTTCATCATAACAATCATTCCATAATACAGTTACTACGATGTTGGTACTAGCCAATTTTGTCACTGTCCGTGAGAGACGGCGATGCAAATTGATTTTAACCAGCTGGGAATTTATTCCTAACACAAACCCAGGCAGACCAGATCAAAGGTCACCTTAGGTCACCATTGGTACAACTTAGGTCCATGTTTTGTGGGTTCGCCCAGCGCCGCACAATCAGGGACAACTAGCTGCCAGGACGTTCAGGCCCGGCCTTCCCTTGGGCTCACGTCTGGCTCCCCGCACATCCTTACTACCATCCAGAGTGCGCACTTTTACAGAATGGGGCCCGACCTGAGTTGAGCTACTCAGCTTCACGGTCGGAATGAGTTATCCGGCCAGCTAAGTGTGAGGCATGCGTCCAATCTTGTTAGAAGCACCAACAACGGTACGGTCCTTAATTGGCACAGACGGATTCACACGAGTCAACCTACATATAGACTCCGCCCAGCTTGCATTTACATTACCCCATGGTTCTTTTCCATGATAGCAAATATAGCCAACTGTGCTTCGGTATCCACCTATATCTGGCAGGTGACAAGAAATCACCCGATTTCTACCGGTCTAAGCATGGCTAAGCATGTATTCGATCCTAGACCTACATAGGGTTAAAAATGTATATATATCTAGACAAGGTATTTCTATGCATCAAGTGGTTTCAATTCAACTCTTATCACCTAATGCAGCAAACATAAAATGACTCAAGTGAAGTTTTATAAAACATAGGAGACTTAGAATGCTCCGGGGCTTGCCTTTGAGGAAAGGGGTTGGCCTATGATCCGGGCACTCAGGGAGGCCCTCAAGACTTTTCTCCTCTCCTTCTGGAGCTATGGCCTAAGGTGTCTCCTGTCGTTCCTCCTCTTCTTCTTCGTTGAACTCCCAAAGAGTTATCCCCTCGGACGATCCTATATGCATGATCATAGAATAAGATATCGTGGGTGCATATACAACAACATGTATGATATGGTGGGGTATGATGAAATGCATTCTCATAGGTGTTTTCAATAGCATTGTATTAAGCTGATAACAAGTTACATCTTATTTTACTGAGTAGGTGCATATCTCTTCTCTAGTCTAAACAAATTCTAATCTAAGCAATTTTCTGGACTGAAAGATAGCATACACTTGTTTTGACCATAACTAAAGTTATACACATCTAAATAATATGGTTGTGGACATTCTGGAAAGCTTATGAAATTGCCTACAACTTTCTTTCAATCATCTTAATGTGATTCAGCAGTTATCTAGGTCAAAAAATTCAATCTTTTAGATCTATCCAGAGAGCAAGCATTTCTAACAGCAGACTTCTAACAGCTATAATTCTTAAACCATAAGGCCTATGACTATAAAAATTTAACACAAGGTAGATAAGTAAGTTATCTACAACTTTTTTATTAACAAGTTTTACAGAAAAGGTCATTATCATCATGAAATTATTACCACAATAGAAACTACACATGTAGCCACCTAAGTGAATTATAAAACAATAATTAGCTAGTTGTCTACAATCAATCATTCCTAAGCCTATTTGATAACATCAACAGGCTATATGCATCACAAACACCACAGAAAATATCATGGTTAAGCCCAACTAATTTATTTATTGTCATTTAATAATTTCTTTATATATCAAGTTGATTTAAAGGATAAATATGTCCAATGCCCAATAACTTCTGAGAAAATTATAGTAGCATACATATGATGCTAATAGTCTACTGTATAAATTTCATGCCATTTTGATAAGTATATCCATCTCTACTAAAATGACAAGTTATATAGGCTTATTTTAGCAAAAATAGTTTAGCCTAATGAAAAGTGTCAAGCAACAGATTTAATATTTTTCTTACTTTCCTCCTAGCACAAGAATATTGTGTAAAAATTTGCATGATCATATGTTATGTATACATACCCCAATTAATTTCACTAGAAACTAGCAATTAATTAAGATTAAATAGGAAGACTATATTTCAAGTATACTTACTATAGTTTTAATATTTTTCCTATCTGGAGCATGTCAACACAAGACCAGCAAAATTGGAATCACAATTTTATCACCTTTCTAGCTCAAGTTATGCAATTTACAAGATATAAACACGTTTAGAAGCACTTATCTTGCTCAATTTAGTTCTACTAGAAAAATATCCTAAGCAGTAGATTTCATATTTTTATCAAATAGTACACTTCATGATGAATCTATCAAAATTTGGTTTACCTCATTTGGACACTCCTAGCTCGAGATATGAATTTTTTAAGTTTGTATTCAAATCTATGAAAATAATTCATAAACAACTAAACCCTAAATGCTAGGTGCAGCCAGCGTATACACCACAGAGGCACTGACGACTGGGCCCCGTGGGTCAACTAACCCCACATGACAGAGAGACAGAGGCAGGGGCTGGCTTTGACTGACGAGAACTCACCGACGGTGAGGTCACCAGCTATGAGGTTGGCACCGTGTTCCCCATCCTATTCCGCATCTACAGGTACCCTAGGTTTGCTTGGAGGATCACCGAAGCTAGCTCGATGGCGAGCATGGTGGCTCAGCGACAGTACACGGTGGTGCTCCATCCATCCCTAGCGACGGCATGGCTAGGCGAGCACGGCTATGGCATCTCAAACCCTAGCGAAGCTCTACGGTGTAGATTATGTCAGGGTGGAGCGGCAGCGAAGCATGGCCACATGCATGATGGCATGGCACCGCGAGCACGGTGGTGGGCAGTGGCATTCTGGCACCAGTGTGCTGGCGTTGGCTCAATGGCCAGTGGCATGACCTAACCCTAACCCTAGACTATCCCTAACAAGCGGAACGTGTGAGCAAGATGGCTCAGTGGAGCACTGCCACAGCGAGTGCAAGCTCGACGGCGCTCCAGCGAGGGTGTGGCGATGGTGGACTTGCCCTTAGGTGTTTACCTTAGCTCAGGCTAGGCCATTGGGTGGTCAGTGAGTTGGAGGGGAATGGCCGAGCGGTGTGCACGAGCTATCGGGGAATGGTGCTGCGACGGTGGCGCGGTGGCTTTGCTCTGGCACGGCGAGAGAGAGGCGAAGTGAGGCAGAGGAGCACAAATGTGGGCGAGCAAGGCAGGGCAGCGGCATTGCGCAACTTTGTTGCCCACATCGGCCTAACCGGTGGGGCCGCCACCAGCGTACAGCCACCACGCGCGCGCGGTGCCGATTCATACGCCGTTGAACCCGATTGACAGCACGAATTCATGAATCTAAAACTCCTAATCCGTGGTGAATTCTTGAAAACTTCCTTAATCAAATTTGTAGAGCTAAGTGAGTACTACAAAAATGCTTAAAGGAGTTTGGCCTAATTCCCAACGGTTTTCAAAGTACAAAGCTCCAAAGTAGAATACTTTGAAACTATAGTCAGCACATGACAACAAAATTTTCTAAGTTTCAAAACAACATTTTGTTGATTTTTGTGAGCCCTATTTGACTAAGTTAGACACTAATTCAGCTCATTACCCTTACATAAAGTTTGTTACCCTTGATGTGAACTATAACTTTTATTTAGGTCACACAGCCATGCAAACAATCTAAGGTACTGTTCAACTTTAGTCAAACTAGCATCATGAAAATGACATTTCAAAGTACACCAACACTTAGAAGCAAAATTGGTCCATGTCATGAATACAAATGTTGTTCCATTCACCATTCTAGATGGGTCTAAGGTATATTGGTGCCCTTACAACCATTTCATACATTGGTCATACATGATTGCAAGCATAAGCATATATATAAAATCAACATTTCATGTGATAAGGTATAAGAATGAGATGAAATTTTATATGCTCATGTTCATGAATGCTTGGATGATGCTTGTGCTCATGAAATATAGGTGCCAAATGCAAAGCTTAACACTGGGGTGTTGCACCCTCTTTGTGAGGAAAAGAGTACAGGCCCTTTTGCGTGAAATGTAAAGAAAATATGAAAGTTGCGAGAGGTGGGGTGACCTTCGCTTATAGTTCTGTGGAGGCCATCTTTTTACATTTTTAGATATAGAACCTATGCAAATTGTCGATGTTCCATGTATGAGTGGTTGTTTTACCTTCGCTATCTATCAGGAAGAATGATCCTGGTCTCCCGGCAGCCTTCACCGTGTACAGACCATCCCATTTTGTTTGGAGCTTTCCTACATTAGCCACATTGGGCTTCCTTCTTAAGACTAGGCCTCTATTTCATATGAGTTTTCTGACTACCTGGCTGTCTCTCCACTTTTTGGTTTGCTCTTGGTATTTCGTGATGTTTTCCACGGCTTCCAATCTTGTGCCTTTGATTGTCTCCTTGGAGTACTCTTCATCTTCTGTTAGGGCTTGTTTTATGACACAGAGGCTCTAATATGATGTTTGGCTTCCTCGGGTAGCATTGCTTCTTCATTGTATAGGAGTTTGAACAGTGTAGATCTTGTTGTTCTAGAGGCTGTGATGTTATGGGACCACAAAACCTTTGGCAATTCCTCTACCCAATTGCCCTTGTGAAGGTTGAATAAAGTCTTTGATATTGCTAAGAATATTACTCTATTGGCTCTTTCAACTGCTCCATTTGACTCTGGGTGGTAGACTGAAGCGAAGGCTATCTTGGTGCCTATGCTTCTGCAAAATTCCTTGAATTTGTCTGAGTCGAATTGTTTCCCATTGTCAATTGTTAAGGTTCTTGGCACTCTGAACCTGCAAATTATGTTTTGCTAGAAGAACTTTTTTACTGTCTTTGATGTGATTGTTGCAAGTGACTTGGCCTCAATCCATCTTGTGAAATATTCTATGGCTACTATTGTAAACTTGTTCCCCCCTTGCGATGGTGGTAACAGCCCAACAAGGTCCATGCCCCATCTTTGCAGGGGCCAAGTAGGTGGGATGAGTTGTACAGTAGCTGAAGGTTTTGGCTAGTGTGGGGAGGTGCTTTGGCATGCCTGACATGTGTTGACAATATCTTCTGCGTCTTTGATCTGTGTAAGCCAATAGAATCCTTGCTTGATGGCCTTCGCGGATAGTGCCCTCAGACCAATGTGTGAGCCGCATATCCCTGAGTGGATTTCTTATACAAGGTTTTTGCCTTCGCTCTGAGGTGTGCACTTGAGCAACAGTTGGACAACCCCTTTCTTGTACAATATTTCATCTATCAGTGTACAACTTCTTGCTCTTGCTGTCATTCTTGCTAAGATTGCCTCATCTTGTGTGTGATGCATGATGTTCAGGCAGTCTATGATCAGCTGCCTCTAGTCATCAGACTTAGTAACTAAGACTATTTTGAAAGCCTTTGCTGTTACCTGTGTTGTCGGTGCTTGTAATATTTGGTAAAAGGCTCTATTTGGTATGGGCAAGTTGTTTGCTGCTGCCTTTGCCAGCTCATCTGCTTCTGCATTTTCTGCTCTTGGTATATACTGTAGGGTGAATGCCTGGAATCTCTGCTCAAGAGCCCTTACTATGGCTAGGCATTTGACCAATTCTGGTTCTCATGCCATGCATTCTTTTTTAACTTGTCTAGCTATGACTTGGGAGTCTGTTTTTGCCAGTAATGTTTTTGCTCTAAGTGCCTTTGCCATGTTGAGGCCTAGTATGAGGCCTTCGTATTCTGCTATATTATTTGTTGCCTTGAATTCTAACCTTGTTGCATACTTTGTAAGGAGGCCAGATGGTGCTATCAAAATAGCAGAGGCCCCTGTGCCTAGATGTCCCTAAGCTCCGTCTGTGTAGAGTGTCCAGATTTGGTGCTGAGGCTGTGGGGTTTGGTGTGCCGAAGGTGTCCTATCTGCCATAAAATATGCTAGCGCTTGTGATTTGATTATTGTTCTTGATACATAGTTGAGCTCAAACTGGGATAGTTCTATTGCCCATTTTCCTATTCCTCTGGAGGCTTCTTTATTGATGAGTATGTCCCTGAGTGGTTGCGAAGAGGGTATTGTGATTTCATGTGCCTAGAAGTAGTGCTTCAATTTTATTGAGGAGATCAACACTGCATATGCTATTTTTTCTATCTCTATATAGTTCAATTTTGCTCCTGACAGGGATTCTAAAATATAATAGATAGGTTGTTGAGTGACCTTTGACTCTTCTTCTTTCTCTTGAACAAGCACCCCACTGACCACATGGTCAGAGGCTGCAACATATAACAGCAATGGAGCCTCTGGATCCGGCACTATCACCAAGAGTCTAGTAGCCAAATAATTTTTGAGCTGTTGGAAGTCCTTCGACTGATCTGGCCCCCATTCCACCTTGTCTCCTCCTCTCAAAGCTTTGAAGAATGGGAGGCTGCATTCTGCTGACTTTGAAATGAATCTGTTTAGCGCTGCTATTCTTTTGGTGAGTTTTTGGACTTCCTTTTTGGTTGATGGTTCCACCATTGAGATTATGGCCTTTGTTTTGTCTGGGTTGGCCCTTATACCTTTGGGTCCTATGATGTACCCGAGCATTTTACCTCTGCTTATGCCGAAGACACACTTTTCTGGGTTGAGTTTTAGCCCGGCTTCTCTTAGATTGGTGAAGGTTTCCTTTAAATCTGCTATGTGATCTCCTTCATTTTTGCTCATTACCACAATATCATCAACATAGGCTATAATGTTTTTCTGCATTTGTGGGCTGAGGACCGCCTTCATCATTCTAGCAAAGGTTAATCCTGCGTTCTTTAGTCCTTCAGGCATTCTGATGTAACAATAAGTTCCTAAGGGGTAGTGAAACTTGTCTTTTCCTCATCTTCTTTGTTGAGCTAGATCTGGTGATATCTTGAAAAGCAGTCTAGGAGGGAAAAGCGTTTGCATTTTGCCGCCTTGTCGACGGAGCCATCTATCCTTGGTAATGGAATTGGGTCTTTCTTGCATGTTTTGTTCAAATTTGTGAAGTCTATGCACATTCTCATCTTTCTATTTTTCTTTTTGGTACTAGTACTACATTTGCCAGCCATTCTGAGTACTTGACTTCTCTGATGATGTTTGCGTCTAATAGCCTCTGTACTTCGACCTTTGTTGCTAAGATTCTATCCTCTGACATTTTCCTTTGTCGCTGCTTCCTTGGCTTTATTCTAGGGTTGATGTCAAGGGAGTGTTGTATAATATCTCTGCTGACGCTTTTCAAGTCTTAGGCTAACCAAGAGAAGATGTCTTTGTTCTTGGCTAAAGTTTCTATGAGTTTTGCTTCTCCTTCTTTTGATAGGTTGCCTCTGATAGTGACCTTTCTGCCTAGGACTACATCTTCTAATGGGACCAACTTTGTTTCTTCTTGATCTTTGAGATCTGTTTTGCCCTTCAGCATGTCTGGAGGCTCTGGTAAGTTGCTTTTGGCTGCTTCGATAGAATGGATATTGCGCTGAGATTTGTAGATGGCTCTTTCTATGTTTCTTGCCTCCTTTTGACTGCCGTGGACTATGATGATTCCATGCAAGGCTAGCATTTTCATACACAGATATCCTATATGGATGGCTGCATTAAACTTGTTTGCAAACCCTCTTCCAAAGATGGCATTATAGGGGTAGTAGAGATCTACTATGTTGAAGGTCACATATTCTGTTCTTGTGTTTTCCTAACCTCAGAAGGAGACTGGTAGAGATATTTTTCCTAATGCATCGATCCTCTTTCCTCCAAAACCAATTAATGGTGAGTCTGAAGGCTGCAACTAACTCCTGCTTAGCTTCATCTGGTCCAAGGCATTAACAAAGATAATATCTACAGAGCTTCTAGAATCTATGAGAACCCTATTGATTTTCCATCCTGCAATGTTAGCCTTGATCACCATGGTGTCGGTGTGAGGGTAACTTTCCAACTGTAGATCTTGTTCTGAGAAGGTGATTGGTGTCTTTGATCAATCTGTGTAGCGCACTTTGCCTTGAACTGCTATGTTGTTGATCAACCTGAGGTGATCTTTCTTCTGCTTCTTTGTCTGGAACTCCATCGAGGAGCCTCCGGCTGTAGGCAATATCATGCCGATGGTGGGTAGGGGTGTGTGAGGGTTGAGTTGGTTTTGTGGGTTGGGTTCATTTTTGGGTGTTGCTGGCTGTGTTGGTGGGGGTGGAGGCAATGCCTCTAGCTACCTATTATGTACTTGAGATGGCTGGTTGGTCTCGATGAATGTTATGTGCGGAGGCCTCGAGTTTATGTAGGTGAGGTTGGCTTCTGCCCGTTGGTTGTTAGTCTGCCCCTGCTGCTGAGTACTTGGTCGCCATGTGGGTAGGAAATTTGGATAGTAGGTGGCAACTAAAGTGGATGGGTGAATTTGGGTGGAGTTTAGGCTTGGGTATATTGAGCAATATTGCTGCTGAGGGGATGCATCAAAGGTATGGTTTACCTCTCTTGTGGGTTGTTGTGGCGGAGCTTGTGGATTTGCTCTGCTTTTGATCCTTTCTTGGGTCTCCATAGCATCTGGGCAATCCATGGTGATATGCCCCTTGTTCTCTCCATGAAAGAAGCAGTACTGCCTTCACTGCCTTTGGTTTTGGTTTCTATTCCAGTTTCTACCTTGGCCATTTCCCTTGCCTTTGGCTTGTTTCTAAGGCGCACTATTTGGGCCTGCCTTCTTCGGTTGCTACCCTTGTTGGCTACTTCTTTGCTATTCTATATGAAAGACTTGCTAGCTTTGCCCTTGTGATGTCTGCAGCTAGCCTTGGCTTCTGTTGCCCCTCTAGGCATTCCTACTGTTGCCCTGGAACTGCTTGGCCTGGTTTTGCTCTTCAAGCCTTCTGCGGAGGTCATTGTCGGATCTGCAATATTTCCCAAATTCACTGTAATGGTCTTCGATGGTGCTTGGCTTTTCCCTGGCTAGATGAGCTACGAAGGGTCCTATGCGAAGGCCCTTGATTGCTGCTTCGATAGCAACGTCTTCTGGAACATTGGGTGCTTTTGCCTTCATTTGCATAAATTTTTGGAAGTAGTCTTTTAAGGCTTCTCCTTGATTTTGCTTGCATTGAAACAGATCCATGTAAGTCAAGGATTCACTTGTGAATTCTTTGAAGTTTACTAAGATCTCGTCTCAAAGGTCTTCCCATGAATATACATAACTTGGCTTCAGCATCTGATACCAGGCTAGCGCATCGCCTTCGGCTGCGATGACGAAAGATTTGGCTAGCACCGCTTCATTTCCACTAGTAGAAGTTACTGTTGCCTCAAAGCTCATGATGAATTGGCATGGGTCTGATCTTCCATTGAATTTGGGCAAAGTGATGGGTTTGTAGGAGGGAGGCCAGGGTGAGCTCTGGATGGCTTCGGATAGTGGTGATTTGGAATCAATGATTCTATGGCTTTGTGGCAAAGTGTAAGGCGTGCTGAAGGTTGGTTGAGCTGTTGTGCGTGGCGGGGGGGTTGGGTTGGCTTTGATTTGCTAAGTGGAACTGGTTGGATGTGTTGAAGCTAGATTGCGAAGGTTGCATACTTTGTATCTCGGCCTGTAGGACAGCTAGTTGTTGCCTGATCTTCACTGCTTGAGCTAATGTTTGGGCTACCCGTTGATTTGCGGCGTAGCCTGCTGCAACCCTATCTCTTTCTTGCTGGATGCTCTGCAACTGAGCCTGTAATTGTTGAAGCTCTTGCTCCAGGTTAGGGTTTGGGGCTTGTTGCTCCTCGGAAGCCGGAGGCTGGTTTTCGACGATCGGCTCCTTTGTAGCCTGGTCTTCTAGAGTGGTGGCGTAGGTGCTTCGGGCGCTGTGCCTGGATCTTCCCCTTGGTGTGGGATCCGCAGGTGACCTTGCTGAGGCTGCTCTTTTCCTTGCCATTGTGGCTTTTGCTTGGCCAACACGCAGTGGGCGCCAATGTTGGAAAACTGTGGGTTTCCAACAGGTAGGATACAGAAGGCTTCGCCCAGTCGAGTGCTCTAGGTGATGGTATGTGAAATGGAAGGTGGTCCCAAGTTCAATTAGGGTTTCATTAATGTATTCACCCACACCTTTACATAGCATCCGTCTTCCCCTTTTATAGGGCACTGTTTGCTACTACTTCATGGTACAAATTTGCCCTTTGACAACTAAGGTACATTCCTAGAATATCCTAACACCAGTACAAATCTTCAGGGGCATCCTAGATCTTATCCACCTGCACCGCCTTTGCTTCTTGGGCTTTAGCCTCAGGCCCATCGGAGGCCCATCTCTGATCTTGGGCCATGGTGCTGTGAGGGCCCCTTTCTCCTGGGCAAAGACAGCATAGCCTCCGCCCAAGCCGCCGGAGCCTCCGCCTTCGCTCCTGAGTCTCTGCTTGTGGACTCCTCTGGACATCTTCAGGGTCGTGGTCGGGCCTCCATCCTACCGACGGCAAATAGCGGAGGCCTTCTTGCTGCTGGCGGAGGCCTCCTGGGTTTCTTCCTGAAACGTGCGCGAAGGCTTCGCCTAGCATCGTAGGCCCCACGCGAAGGCTTCGCCTACCATCCCTGCAAAACACTTACACAAATGTTCCAATGGTATTAGCTTATGTTTGCACTAGCCTCCGCTACTCGTGTATTGGTGTTCCAACAATCATCATCATCATCCGATGACGAGTCATCTAAAAACATATCAACAAGTGAACTCATCTGCAAAAAATGGCAAAGACCAATCAGGAAATATAGGTTTATAATATTTATTTTCCGCAAAAGTTCATGAAAATATAGAGACCAGAGATAATGCAAGTACTAGCGGACTACTTAACTGAACATCAATGAATTTTGCTACCATAGCTATAGGTTAATCAAAACATAGCACACATAAATAAATGAATTAACTAAATGACATTCACACAAACACTGTTGGGTCCATGGGCATTTTCATTGACAGCTGGTGCTCACTAGCACTCTGCTGCACAGAGATGCATCCAAGAATGCTGATTTTCTTTTGGATCGATGTCAAATCGAAGAAGGGGTGGAAAGTAGAGCCAAATCACCTGTTGCAGTGCCTGCTGCCTTGCCTGATGCATAAAAGTACGGTGGCAGCTGCAATGGAGGCATCGAGGTGGAGAGAGCGAAGGGGACAACTTGAAATGGAAGAATGCTGATGCTGTGCGCGGCGCGGTAATCCCGTACTTGGAGACGAGTACGCCGGGGCGGTAATCGATGAAGCCAGTAGCAGCAAGAAGACACGAGCGCAAGCAGACAGGGCGACGCAGGTGGAGTCCGCAGATGCCGAGGGAGGTCGTAGATGGTAGCCTTGCCTAGGCGGATGCGAACGGAGGATGGTATCGGCGAGCGCTCATTCCATGACGCATGCGAAGCTAGGTACCACGGTCTGGTGTTGGGCAGCTAGCACGCGATCCTCGAAAGGTGCTCCGGTGGCAGCTGGAATGTAGGCATCGAGGCAGAGAGAGCGAGGGGGAGGAGGAGGTGACAGTTATGGTGGGGCCTAGTGTATTGGGGGGAGGTTTCCTCATCTTTGAGGGGTTGGAGGATGGTTTTTGAGGGACTGAGAATTTTTTTTTTCATTGTGGATGGGAATGGGGATCTGCTGGAGCTCTCAAATCCCTCAAAATACAGGTTTCACTACTACACATATCTTATCCGCGGCGGGCGTTTTAGGTTTTGCGCGGCGGGCAAAGCCGTCCGCCGCGCTCCAGAGGCCACGGTAAATGGGAGATTAACCGCGGCGGGCGAGATATGCCCGCCGTGGTTAATTGATGAAAATAAACAAAAAAAAAAGAAAAAAAAACCACACCGGGCCTGGATATGGGCTCGGCTGGATCTGGATCGCGCCGCCATGGTGGAGGTCGCCGCCGCCGCCAGATCCACGGATCCAGCCGCCGCCAAATCCGGCCTCCACGAGCTCGCCACCGACGGATCCGCCCGCCTGCCGCCGCATCTGGAGATGTGGTCGCGGGGAGCGGGCCACCGCCGCCGCGAGGAGGGGCGCACGCCGGCCGAAGTTGAGGAAGAAGGCCGCCTCACACCCGGGGGAGCCGCCTCGGGCCCGCGTTGCCCCACGCCCGGGGGAGCTGCCTCGCGCCCGCGTCGCCGGGGGGAGCCGCCTCGCGCCCGCGTCGCCGGGCCCGCGCGCGGCACGCCACGCGCCCGCGTCGCCCTCCACCGAATCTGGCCAGGATCCGCCGGATCCAGCTGCCATCCTCCTGGATTTGGCAGCCCTCCACAAGATCCAGCCGCCCTCGCACCACTACGGCCACCTTGCCACCATGGAGACGAAGTGTCGGCGGAGGGAGGCAAGGGGGCACGCCGGCGGAGGGGGGCAAGGGAGGGCTCGCCGGCCTGCTGTTGCGGCGCGCCGGCGGAGGGGAGAGACTAGAGAGAGAGGGGGGGAGGGAGCGCGTCGCGGGGGGAGGAGCGCATGGCGCGCGGGTCGCGGCCTCGCGAAGAGCGGCGTGCGGCCTCGCGGGGGGGGGGGGGGGGGGGGGGGGGGGTGGGAGCTGAAACCCTAAGTGTTGGGTTTTATACTCGGACTTGATGTTGGGCTTTCGCTGGGCCATATGAGCCTCGGCCTTAATCGAGGCGGGCCTCATAGGACGTCCGCCACGGTAAATAGATTTACCGTGGCGGACGTCCTTATACGTCCGCCTTAGAAAATACCATATTTTCCGTGGCGGACATATAAGGACGTCCGCCACGGTAAATTGATTTACCGTGGCGGGCAAAAATGCTCGCCGCGGTAAATAAAAAATGCCCGCCACGGTAAATCGCGGGCATTAACCGTGGCGGACATCCATTTTGTCCGCCACGGTTATGTTTTTGGGGGTGTCACGCAAAATCATTTGTGTAGTAGTGTTTTTCTCATTTGGGAATGGGAATTGGGAGACTGTTGGAGATGCTCTCAGGGTCACTGAGATATGCCCCTACTAGGTTTGCTGTTATAGAAGCTACGATGATATGTGACAAGCATGGAAATGATGATGACTAAACCCTTCAAATTCTTAGTTGGACTTGCTGGAATCCATAGTAAGTTGTTGTACAAGTTGGTAGGTTCTGTTGCGGCATTCCAAAGTGAGTTGTAGGGATTGAGCTATCAATTGTGAGCTGTGTGGTTGCATTGACAATGCTGGATAGATATAGCCAATCCGACCGCGAATAGTTCTGTTGGGTAGTTAGTCTTTTCAATTCTATTACTAAAGTTGCTGTGGGTGATGAAATGCAGCACACGTAACCTAGTTATGAGGTTTTTCATGATTAATTTCAACTAAAATCGGATTCAACATTTACTTCTATTCTTGTTCTAATTAAAATAGTAACAATGCTTTTGATGCAATTCATTTTGGGAGAAATAAATGGTGCACGCATAGTGATGAAACAATTACTATTGTCAATAAACTGGAGTTGATTAGCTACTAGAGCATCAATGTAAAAGACACTGCTAATGTTTGCCCACCTCCGGGGATGAGCAGCCACCTCAGTTAATGTTTAACGGAGGCAGATAACTTAAGCTGACCGCCTCCATTAGTACTAAAAGTTATATATATGGGCGTGTTTGTTTCGGCTTATAATCAGAATCGAGATGAAAATAATCGACAATCCCACCCAAACACCCTCGATCATTTGTACCATAACTGTTTTCATCTCGTATTCAGTGAACAAAAGAGGTGTCATCGGCCTCAGGGGCATACATGTCATTTTACACTCAGGACAGACAATCTATGGGAATTAATTAGGATTGCAAAACACCCTTGTTTGTTTAGACAATCCTGATTAGATGAAAATCGATTGTGAGATAGCCGTTCCCAAACTGGGCCTATAACAAGAATACAGTGCTTGCTGGCAGTTCCCTACCGCCGGTGTGCTTGCCCGCAATGGCCATTTAGAGCTGCACCGCACAGGAGCCCACTCCACAGCTCGATGGTGCTCGGGCGGAGGCCACTACTACAGATTCGATATTCACTGCCGCTGCTAGTTTATAAGAACCGGCACTGATGTGAACCCCCCATCACTATCAGTTTGGTTGTGCCGGTTCAAAATCCGGCAGTGAAGGGGGTTTTGAGCCAACACTGATTTGAACATATGGGGTAGTGGGCTGTGCGCGCAAACTGAACATTAAATACGGACACAGAAAAATCAAGAGGAGAGATGTCAAAGAACTCAGGCACGCAAACACAACATAAAGAAGAGAGAGGCTGATATACAAGCACCACCGGAGCCATGTCAATCGCGCCACTGGGGCCACGCCAAGGCCTGCGCTTGTCTTGGCTGGCTGAAGCGATGCCACCAGCGCACCAGGACGCTCACCGTGGCCGCATGCCACCACCCACACCAGCCCGGCAAGGATGACTCAGAGGTAATGGTTTTCGAGCCAGTGTTGATAACACTTCTGTAGTAATGCATGGTCTTTTTTTTATATTTTTTCAATAAGAAAATCTCTATTGATCTTAGACTATTAAGTCATGGTGATACAATAGATACAAGAGCACTTCAGACCTCTTTGAAAAATGCTAGGATGGACATAGGTCATGCTGCAATCAGCATCAGTGCACAACAAGGCTAAATTAAGACAACAGCTCCAAGAATCTTGCTAGAATATGAGATGTGCATGTGCCACGTCAGATCTAAATGAGGAGAAAATGCTCGACACAAATGTCCCCTTAGATGATGCCCTAGTGTGTGTGCACTCACACAGACACACCACACCTGCGAGTCATCCCCCTGACTTGTGCAAGCCTCTAGCCAAAGGACCCATGGGGAAAAATGTGCAGTCAGGGAAGGAGCCCAAGAGCTAGCCTCCACCTAACTTATGGGCACCAGATTTATATGCGGCAGCGGTTGCGTGCACTTCAGTTAGTCGTCACACTAGGTATCCAGTGCTTTCATGTCATCTAGTGTTCACTTTCCTTTTGCCTTCCGTTCCAAACATACCATACACACACCTATGTTCTCCTAACACTTCTATTAATCCATCTCTCACTTTCTTTTAGTGTATACTCTGCTCGTGTTGTGCTAGAGGTGGACGTGATACCATAGTATATATTCTCGTCCAGTACCAGTGACTATTTATGTTCTTTTTATCACTGCTTGTGGGTATCTCTGGTAGGTCCTTTTCTATTATAATGGTTTTATTAGTCTGAATAGTCATATATATCTTGCAATGAAGGTTTGCTCGTGAGTACCATTTATATAGGTGTCACAAGATAGTTGTTCCCAGGCTGCCTGTGTTAGCTAGGAGGAAGGATTCGATCGTGTCATCACCTTTATAAGATCGAACAGGTAACTAGTAGCTTAGCCATCCCTTCCCATCAACACGGGGTATCATCCATGTCCAACCATGAGCTAGACGTAATAGTGACAAATTATATTATATTGGTTATGTTAAATAACCATAGCTCCAACATGTACGTACTAGGTTCTCGTAACATCTATGTGCATTGACTTGGTAGCGTAGTTGTGGCGACTTGATCCGGAATGCACAACTACCGAATCTATAGCAGTGAACGGTCGTAGAAAGCAACTCCAGCGACTTAAAGTGCACTGGCGGTCCTCAGACTTGTTCGGCTATGTCATCCCGGTGCCTAAACTTACAAATCGACCATTTAGGTCATCAAACTTGTTCATCTATGTCATCCCTGTCCCTAAACTCTCAAGTCGGTCGTTTAGGTCCTCAAACTTGTTCCACTGTATCATTTAGGTCTCTAAACTTGCAAATCACCTGTTTAGGTCATCAAACTTGCATTTATGGACCGGGATGACATCATATTTTACGTTTTCGGATTGAATTGACTCTTTTTAAGTTGCTGGGCGTTATATTGTGAGCTGCTGGTACTGTGTGCTTGTACCCTGTAAATAGAATTTGTTTGTATTCGAGAATTGTCATATATTAACAAGAAGATTATGAGTTTATTCTGTTTATGTGAGGGATGAAATATTTTTCTAAGTGCCTGAATGCTTCATTTTAATACAAACAATTAATATTTCGTATAACAAATTGTGAAATGAAAATATTTTGTCCAATGATATCAAATCTATAGGGAAAGAAGAAACTTTCCAGATATCCCACGTAGATCAGGTTCCCTACCATTCAGATCTTTAGTGAAGCGTTTGCAGCTCCAAGCTGCTACAGTGGATCAGAGTGAGTGACAGCAAACCTAGTGACGCCATGCCACATGTGAATAGCTATAGCACATAGTAATAACTCAACGTTCTTAAGGAGCAGATTAGTTAAACGAGGATAATTAGTCTATTATGTTATATATCTTGTCCATTTTTTTAGTTTGTTCATATGTATCCATGACAAGCATGCTAATTAATTACTACCTTTTCTTCTTCTATTCATCTGAAGGCAGGTAAATACCTCTAATTGGGTATCAGATTACTGCTTGCTTGTCTTCACTGAAGCTCTAGTGCTGAACTATTTCAATATTGACATGCAGATCAGGAAAACCGTTTCTTCTCCTTTTGCGTGTCAATTATATACTTCAGAACCTAGGTTCACCGGATTTGGGTGCTTACCGTTACTTGGTAGTCCAATTCAAATATTTGGAAGAGACCGGATGAAAAACTACAAGTCTACTACTACTACTACTGGAGCTCTGATTTGTGTACGATCACACGACCATCCTACTGTAGGTGTGTTAATGCTACTACTGTCTTGGTCGGTTCTTCACTTCTGTAGGTGGTCTGAAGTTTGTATTTCCCTTTTGCCTCATATTCCCAACCAAACCGCAGTGGCTTTTCCCAGCTTGTTGGACAGACATTCTCTCCTCTTCCTTTTGTCTACTCTTTGCTGGATGCTAGAACTTTGTGGAGCTCACTTGCGTGATGAGGCCTTTTTAAAGTGATGGCCAACCCAATTTACTGAAATTCAATGTACCATAATTACGAATGTGAAAATGCAATCAAATATATATAAATCTGAAAGATCACTAATAGAGCATGCCTCTCTGAGCAAGTGACCGAATAAAAAAAGTAATTATACTGGTTAACTGCATGCAGCAAGAAAAAATGGGTCACTTGTGCTGCAGCCTGCTGTACGTTCACATCGGCAATAGAACAAACACTGTTAGAATTATTTGCTCATTTACTGTAATCTCCTAGCTAACTGTGCAGGCGCCAGCAATACTGGCCCTTTCACACTGCTGGCCCCTTGGGCCATCCCCTCTCTCTCCTATATAAGTGTAATCCCTTCTGTAATCTATTATCAAGAAATATACAAAGCCTAATGGCCTTTGTCTAATATGGTATCAGACTTATCGTATCCCCTGCTTCCGCTACTTTCTGCCGCCACCCAGCCCCGACCCGCGCGCGCCTCTCTGGCCGCCGCGCTCAGGCTGTTGCGCCCACCCTGACGGCCGCCGCGCGCCCTCCTCTGGCCGCCGCGCGTGCCCCGCCGGTTCCCGCACCCATGGCTGCTCCTTCCTCCGGCGGCGATTCCGGCTCCGACGCCTCAGCTGCCGCCGCCGCGACCAAGCTCCGCGACGAGGCGCTCGCCGCCGCCAAGGCTCTGGAAGTTGAGGCCGCCTCCCTGCGCGACTCCAACCAGGCACGCAGCGCCCAACTCAAGGAGGAGGCGGACCTCCTCAAGTCCGCTGCCGCCGCCCAGGAGTGGGTCCGCGCTGCTGCCGTCGCTCTCGACTTGGAGCGCGAGCAGGCCGACCTGCTGGAGCAGCAGGCCGCGGCCCTCCGCGCGCGACTCCACCCCGAGCACCACCGCGACGACGACTCGGAGGGCGACGCCGACTCCATCTCCGCGGCGACTGCGGCTGTTGCCCACCTTCATAGCCAGGCGGCCGCTGTGCAGAACCTCATCCCTATTGTTCTTGATTTGCAAGCCTCAAACTACTCCAAATGGCGTGGTTACATCCTGCTCATCCTCGGGCGGTTTGCCCTAAAGGACCACGTCCTCAGCGACGCCATCCACCCCCACGATGCGGCATGGTCCCGCATGGACTGTGTTGTCGTCTCATGGATCTTCAACACCATCGCCCCTGACCTCCTCGATGTCGTCCACGAGCGTGATGGCATCACTGCTCGGGCAGCGTGGCTCGGCCTCGAGCAGCAATTCTTCAACAACCGTGAATCCCATGCCATGCTCCTGGACGCCGAGTTCCGCACTCTCTGCCAGGGTGCTCTCTCGGTGGATGAATACTGTCGCAAGATGAAGAACATGGCGGACGCGCTCGCCGACCTTGGCGAACCCGTCCTAGACCGGACCCTGGTGTTAAATGTGCTGCGTGGCCTCAACGAACGCTTCCCGTTCATGTCGCAGCTCATCACGAGGCAGAAGCCCTTCCCATCCTTCGTCGACGTCCGTGCTGACCTGAGGCTGGCCGAACTCAACATGGCGTCACCTTCAGCTCCGCCCTCGGCCCTCGTCACCGTGCCGTCCAGCAAGCCGCCTGCTCCGTCCCCTACCCCTCAGCGCCCTCCATAGCCTACTGGGGGACAGTAGCTCGGCCACACCCCTGCTGCTTCACGCCATCCTCAGGCTGCTGGGGGCTAGCAGTCCGGCAATGGCAATAACTGCGGACGACGTCGCCGCGGTGGACGCGGCCAAGGCGGCGCCCAAGCCGGCACTCAAGCCGGCCCACCGAGTGGCCAACAGTGGCCATCCTTCTTCAACCCATGGACCGGGTCCATCCAGATGTGGCCCGGGTCCAACCCAGGCGGCTCTCGCGGTCCACTGCCCCATGTGCCTCCACCTCCACCGCCACAGCACGCTCTCATGGCCGGGGTGCCCCCGGGTTACTTCGCTCCTCCGCCGGTCCCCGGGGCATACTACCAGGCGCCCCAGCAGGCGCCCACCTCCACCTGGTCGCCGTCGCCCTGGACTACTGAGGGCCTCGCCAACGCCTTCAGCACCGTCACCCTCACTCCACCGTCAAGCACCTCGGATTGGGTCTTCGACTCGGGTGCTTCCTCTCACATAGCCAGCACTCCTGGTATGGTCACCATATCACCAACCTCCTCTTTTCCTTCTTCAATTGTTGTGGGAAATGGCACCACTCTTCCGGTTGTTGGCACCGGCTACTCAACCCTCCCTGGCCCATTTTGCCTCAACAATGTTCTCATTGCCCCTGACATTATTAGAAATCTCTTGTCAATTCGGCAATTCACCACTGATAATCTTGTTTCTGTCGAGTTTGACCCTCTTGGTGTTTCTGTGAAGGATCTTCGTACCAGGAACCTCCTCCTTCACTGTGACAGCTCGGGACCCCTCTACACCTTGCAGCTCCCGACATCACCATCCGGTTCCTGCGCTCTCGTGGCCACTCCCTCCTCCACTACTTGGCATTATTGGCTCGGTCATCCCGGGAAGGCTACTCTTCAGACTCTTGCCAAGTCGTCCTCAATCATCTGCAGCAAGCCCGACGATGACACTCTATGCCATGCTTGCCAGCTTGGGCGTCACATCCGCTTGCCTTTTACCCATTCCTTGTCTCGTGCAACTAAAAATTTCGACTTGATACATTGTGATTTGTGGACTTCCCCAATCGTTAGTGTATCCGGTTTCAAATATTATCTAGTCATTATTGATGATTGCTCGCATTTTGTTTGGACTTTCCCTCTTAAGCTACAGTCTGACACCTTCAAAGCTCTCTCCAATTTTTTCGCCTATGTGCTCACTCAGTTTGGTTGCACCATCAAGACTGTGCAGTGTGACAACGGGCGTGAGTTTGACAACTCCGCATCTCGCGCTTTCTTTTCTGCCAAAGGTGTCACCCTTCGCATGTCATGCCCCTACACCTCGCAGCAAAATGGCAAAGCCGAGCGCATGCTTCGCACCGTCAACAACGTCACCCGCACCTTGCTCTTCCAAGCATCCATGCCCCCCACCTACTGGGCTGATGCCCTTGCCACCGCCACTCTCCTCATCAATCGCCTCCCAACCAAGACCCTGAACATGAGCACTCCCTTCTTTGCCCTCCATGACACTCTCCCCTCCTACCATGACCTTCGAGCCTTCAGGTGTACCTGCTACCCCAACCTCACCGCCACCACTCCTCACAAGCTAGCTCCACGATCTTCCTTGTGCGTCTTTACTGGCTATTCTCCTTACCACAAGGGGTATAGGTGCCTTGACCTCGCCACAAACCACGTCATCATCTCACGCCACGTTGTCTTCGACGAGACAACGTTCCCTTTCTCCCTCCGTCGACCTTCGCCACCCACACACGAGCTTGATTTTCTAACTAACGACGATTCGTCGTCAGTTTTACTTCCACCTGCAAGTACACCGTGGGCTGCTGGCCCTCTGCCAGCCCATGTGCCCTCCTAGCCGGTGCCCACCTTGGGCGCACCGGCTCCGCCGGGCTTTGTGCCTCGGCCGCCGGGCTCCTCTCCAGCTCGACCTGTACAGGCGCCCATGGCGTCCTCTGTACAGGTGCCCACTTCGCTGACGCCCATGGCGCCCTCGGGACAGGCACCCACTTCGTCGGCGCCCATGGCGCCCTCTGCTCCGGTGCCCACAAGTCCTTCTGTACAGGCACCCGTGGTGGCACCCCCTGTACAACTACCTCCGGCGCCCTCCTTCAACAAACCACCGGTCATTCGTGTCTACACCCGGCGTCCACCCGCCCCTAGCTCGCCACCTGCGTCCACTGTTGGACCACCTCCTCGATGCTCCAACATCATTCCTTCACCGCCGCGCTTCGTCAAGAGTGACCCTCCTCTTCCAACAGGAGCTGTCCCCATCCCGCCAGTTGCCAACACTCATGGCATGGCGACCCGCGGGAAGTCCGGTTACCGACAGCCGCGCCTCGCGCTGCTCACTGAGGCTCTGTCACCTCTACCACGCTCCTATCATGACGCCCTCGCCGACCCACACTAGCGTCGGGCCATGGAAGAGGAGTATGCTGCCCTACAGGACAACAACACTTGGGATCTCATTCCCCGTCCTGCCTAGGCAAATGTGGTCACCGGCAAATGGATCTTCAAGCATAAGTTTCGTGCAGATGGTTCCCTGGACAGATACAAGGCTCGCTGGGTGCTTCGCGGGTTCACCCAACGTCCTGGCGTTGATTACGATGAGACATTCAGCCCTGTCGTCAAGCCTGCTACTGTCCGGACTGTCCTCACCTTGGCTCACTCCCGGGATTGGCCGATTCATCAACTTGATGTGAAAAAATGCCTTCCTCCACGGGACCCTGTCAGAAACAGTCTACTGCTCACAACCCACTGGTTTTGGTGATCCTGCACTTCCTGGTCATGTATGCAAGCTCAACAGATCCCTCTATGGACTAAAGCAGGCTCCACGGGCATGGTACAGCCGGTTTGCCTCCTTCCTGCTTTCTTTGGGTTTCAGTGAAGCAAAGTCAGATACATCCCTATTCATACTTCGCCGTGGCACCGAGACAGTCTACTTGCTTCTCTATGTCAATGACATCGTCCTCACTGCCTCCTCCGAGCAGCTACTGCATCGCCTGATTGCAGCACTCAAGAACGAGTTTGCCATGAAGGACCTTGGCCCCCTTCATCATTTCCTCGGTGTGGCAGTTCAGCGCCACAAGGATCACCTCACTCTGTCACAACGTCAGTACATCCTGGACATTCTTGCTCGCCATGGGATGAGCGACTGCAAGCCTTGCTCCACGCCTGTTGACACCTGTGCCAAAGTTCCTGCAGATTCTGGTCTTCCTGTTGCTGATCCCACTACCTACCGCAGCCTTGCAGGTGCACTCCAGTACCTGACATTTACTCGACCCGACATTGCGTATGCTGTCCAGCAAATCTGCCTTCACATGCGTGATCCCCGGGAAGTTCACCTTGTGGCTGCCAAGCGGATCCTTCGGTACCTTCAGGGCACCCTCAGCTTCGGTCTGATTATTCCTCGGTCTACTCCAACGCAACTTGTTGTGTATACTGATGCGGATTGGGCCGGCTGCCCTGACACCCGACGCTCCACCTCCGGCTATGCTGTCTTCCTCAGGGGCAGTCTCATCTCCTGGTCCTCCAAGCGGCAGCCCACTGTCTCTCGGTCGAGTGCCGAGGCTGAGTATCGGGTTGTTGCCAACGGCGTTGCCGAAGCATCCTGGCTGCAGCAACTTCTACAGGAGCTGCACCACCCTTTACAGACTTCCTCCCTCGTCTATTGCGACAACATCAGCGCCGTCTACCTCTCCTCCAACCCCATTCAGCATCAGCGCACCAAGCACGTGGAAATTGACCTCCACTTCGTCCGAGAACGCGTTGCTATTGGTGCTGTTCGTGTGCTTCACGTTCCCACCACCTCACAGTTCGCAGATGTCTTCACCAAAGGGCTTCCGTCTTCTGTGTTCATGGACTTTCACTCCAATCTGAACGTTCGCTCCACCGATGTTCCGACTGCGGGGGGGGGGGGGGGGGTGTTAGAATTATTTGCTCATTTACTGTAATCTCCTAGCTAACTGTGCAGGCGCCAGCTATACTGGCCCTTTCACACTGCTGGCCTCTTGGGCCATCCCCTCTCTCTCCTATATAAGTGTAATCCCTTCTGTAATCCATTATCAAGAAATATACAAAGCCTAATGGCCTTTGTCTAATAAACACTACTGCCCTATTACTCCAGTGCTCAAACAGAACTTTTGTTTCAAGAGTAATTAAAAAATGTAGTTGACAAAATCTAAAACCATTGCCATGCTTTTAGCTAATACTTGTTTTGAAGCAAATACCTATTTTTAACTAATTAATATTACTAGTGAAAATGCACATGCGACACGCACGTGGATATCAAAAGAAAACTCTACTTTGAAACAATAGGATAATACCCTGATTTAGAATCAACTAGCAAGCTGCTATACAATAGGCTACAGCTACATTACAAACTCCTGATGCATGAAGTACATAAACATTTCAGTTAAGCTAATATCCCCATCTATCACATCAAACCACTTGCAGAGCTTGTGATTGAAGTATGTTGACACTTGACAGTGTAGCTTGCCTACCCTCCATCATCAAAATCTGTCTTCCTTGTGTTCTTGGATGCTTAGTATAATCTCACCATCTTCCCATTCCCCTCCTACTACTCCTCACATCCTGATAATATAAAATAAAGATTGTCAAAGAAAACTTACTAATTTTTTGTTTTACTGAAAGAAACTTTAGATACTTTAGAAGCTTGGAAGTTACCAAAAAGGCTTGTACTCAAAGCTGTTTTTTTTCGATCAGTGTTTGCTCACTAAAATTACTTTTATTAGCCCATAGTAAAAAAAAAAGAACTATAATATGTAGGATAGTATATAGAATAGAACAATATCATATCTAGCCTATGAAGATTAGCAGTAAAAGGAGAGTATAAAGTTGGAAATTCTTCCTATGAAAACCTCCATTTCCAATGCGTGAATTGCAATCTTTGTTGAGTATTACACCTGATTGCATTATGGATATCAATTTGCCATTCAACTAAACCTTCCTCCAATAGGGATTATTGTTGCACCATTTTAATTGGAATTTTCTTCCATCATGGAGTAGCTCCTTCCCCTATTGCATCGTAAAATTTATTCTTAAGTTGGTCAGCAAGCTCTTTGCTGGCTCAGTGCAATATATTAGGTGGGGATGTCTCTTCCCCTCCGTTTTTCTGTCAAAAAAGTGGAAAGGTAAAGTAATTTGTTTTACTGTTTTTAATTTGAGCATCTACTCCATTGACTATATTGGAGCGTAATTAAAGAAAAAAATTTACCATATTATCCCCAATGCCATCAAAAGCAATTTTGTTGGCCCAAGGATCATCATCCTATACAGATCACGCCTGAAGGCATGCATCACCCGTCCACCTTGCTCTCTTGCTCCCTATCCAATTCTAATTCCTGTCAATATAATTCGTTAATGACATTTAACCGAATGAAATAAACTCAACTAAAGATCACGATAACCCGTCTAAATCCCTCACAAGCAACAATAGACAAGGGTGGGAGCCCTCTATGATATTGATGACATTGGAAGGAGATATTGTACATCTACAGTTGGTTCTACAGAGACTTAGAAAACCTCATTGTTACACCAAGCATGACAAGTGAGTTTTTAATTGAAGGATGTTCTCTACTTGCATAGGTTTTCTCTAATAGTGGAACTATGGAGAAGAGCTCAAGAAAGATAGTGATGTGGAACTCACCCATGGATGTAGGTGTGACTCGGAGTGACCTTAGGACAATGAGATTTTCTTAGAGAGTCATTGGAGACATTATAATCCTAGACTTAAGAGTGATATCTACAAGGCATAAGAATCTCAGTGACATCTTCACTAAGTTGGTTTTAAGCATTGACATCATCATTGGTTTGGTATTGATCAAGGTTATGACTTGGAAAAGTGCTATACCTATAGAAGCAAAAGTCGTTACCGATGCCCGTAGTAAAGGACAGCCGTGGTAACGAAGATTCGGAAGACACCAAGGACTAAGGAATTGTGTTTAAGGGCATGTACAACCCATAGACGGGCTCTGTCTCTAAGCACTTCTATTCTGTTGTACAGACATGTATAATGACAAGTCATACAACCCAACAGACAGGGCTCTGTCTCTAAGCTGTTTAATGTTTTGCATGTAGCTAGGATCAACTATAAATAATTTTTTGCATACCATTGTGTGGCTATTTGATAGAAAATATATAATAAGGATAAATAGGAGCAACATGATTGCAATATATTTTTTAGAAACTATCAATATAATAATTATGTTATACATAGTCGCAACGCCTTCTGTCTAATTTTCTTTGTTTCCATAGCGTTGCCATATGTGCTCGATTAGATCCTTCTTGAGTTTTTTAGATACTAAATAAGTATTATTAAATTAATTATTGAGTATTTTTTTTGTAAATTAATAATGTTTGACTTAATCAGACTCTAGATTTTAGAATGTATTTGTTGGGAATAGTATCTCTATACATCCATGACCAGGGCGACCATCCTTATCCTCATCCACAAGATTAAAAAAAATAAGCAGCCAGATGTCCTTATCCTCATCCACTCAGTCGTGGAGACTCGTTCTCATCCCTTCCCTTTGGTCCCAATCGGCCGATACAAGCACATCTCTTCTCCTCCTTCCTGCTCGCTGGAGCAGCAACTAAAGTGTACCTCCACCGCCCTGGTTGCCAGACCAACCAGAAAGAAGCCAGCAAACCAAAGGCCTCGCATACGTCTTGGTCCTCATCCGCGACCCCAGCACCAAGCGTGGCTTTCGCAGCAGCCTGTGCGAGGCGAGCGGCCGCTGGTTGGCGTGCGGGCCGAGCGGCGGATGGATGGCGCCACAGGTATCTCTTCCTGCCGTCGCTCTTCTCAGCCATCAGTACCACCGCTTCGTCGCCGTCCTTTCCTAGCCACAACCGCGACAGTTCCTTCCCGCGCGCAGCCAAACCACAACCGCGCGCGCAAGCGCCTGGGATCCGCGCAGCGACGAGTCGAGGAGGCTGGCCGTACATCGCTGCTGAAGCCGTCTTCTCCGCCTCGGAGCACGGGACGTTCAAGTCGCCACGCGAGGCGACGCCGACTCCGTCTCCAGGCTCCTGCGGGGTGTTTTCTGTAAAAATTGTGTCGAAGGGACGGGGTTAAAGGGACCATTGTACGTGCCCTAAGGTTTGAGCAACCTAACTTGAGCATAGTCACTAATGCTTTCGAATTGGTAATGCAGCCTACTATGGAGAATGAGGACATTGAAGGGCAATTGAAGGATGAGGAGTGAAGTGTAAAGAAAAAAAACTTGCCTATACCAAGTACTCTCATCAAAGTTTTGGATATAGTTGAGCAAGGTTGCAATGACATGCAAAGCGACGTGGAGTGGCAAATAAGAGGTTTACACTACTCGAGAAAGTGAAAAGATCCAAAGACGGATTAACCCTATCTCTTTGATTGCCATCTTCCGAATCTCGAGGACAAGATTAATCTTAAGGGGGTAGAATTGTAACACCCTAAAATCTGCTTCTCGTGAAATAGAGCTAAAGTGATTTAATTTTGAATTTTTATGATCATAAAAACTTAGGAAATAAACTTTCTTTAAATTAAAATTCATCACAAGGCTTAGAAACATGATTGTGCATACATGCTGGCGCATTTGTATTTTTAATTAGTGGTTTTGATCCAAAACTCAAAATAATTCAAATGCTTTTGAAACTGAATTTGAAAATAGGCCTTGAAATAAAAAAAAAGGGAAAAGAATTTGGAAAGCTCTCCCTCTCTCATTGTGGCCCGAGAGGCCCAGCTTACTCCCCCTCTCTCTCGACCTACCTTTCTCCCACCCCGTAGCCGCCTTCCCCTTCCCCTGCGGGCCGCGCGTCACTCCGGCCCAGCTAGCAGCCTGCGCCTGCGCAAGCTCTCTTCTCTCCCTCGGTTCACTAGCAGCCCAAGCCGCGCGCCGAAGTAGCCCAAGCCGCACGCGAGCTCTCCCTTTCCCTCCCTTCCTCTGTCACTGACAACTGGGGCCCATCATCAGCCGTCGCCTTCCACCTCGTGTTGGACATGGACTCTGTTCGTAATCGCCGCTGCCCTCCCGATTTACACAGGATAAGGCGTGCTGCCCACGCTAAAAACCCCCACTCATAAAAGTCGAGCGCCTGTGCTGCCTTCCTCGAACCCTAGACGCGAGCCACCGTCTCACGTTGAGCCATAGCTCCACGCACCGCACGTCGCTGGAGATCCGCTGCCTGGGAATCACTGCTCTGCCACCCCTCTGCCTTTGCGATTTTCTTGGCAAGCTTGTACGCGAGGTAAGCGATCTTCCGGTACCCGCCTTCTCTTCTCTCTCGCTCTATTTTCTTCTATGTCGCCACCGTAGGTACGCATGCGAGCCCGACCTACCGCTTCATTACCAATCTACCATCGATCTTCTATCCTCCTCGATCAGATTCGCTGCACTTCCCTCTTGTTTCCCGAGCTTTCGTCAAGCCGAAATATGGCCGGAGCGTCGAAAACGACGAATGCCAGCGAGTCCCCTGCTTTTTCCAGCAAGGATGCCGCCGGCGCCACCCTCCCTTCCCTCTCTTCCCAGCATCTAATCTCATCCCTCTAGATCAGATCCGACGGCCCATATAGGCCCTGTTTGGCATGGCTCCACTCCTAAACTCTAGTAACTCCATCAAAAAATCCAGCCAAACACCACAACTCCAAAACTCCATGGAGCTGCTAATTTCATGGAGCTGTAGTGCAAATAGAGGTGGAGTTTTGGAGCACCTCTTTTGCTACTCCAGAACCCTTTCTTTTGAACCTCCTCATAGAGTTGGTGGGTAATTACCCACCAATGCCACTGGTTACACAGAAAAATGTTTCGAAGCATGCCATCTTCTATTCTCCAAGTCCCCCTGTCCTCTTCTCCCAAGCCTCCCCATACTGAGCCTCCCTCTGTCCTCTTCTCGTGAGACCGCCAGTTAGGGTTTCTGCCGCCGCCAGTCAGACAGGCAGCCGCCATCCACCCCCACCACCGGCCGGCCAAGCCCCCCCGCCGTTCTCCTAGCCCCGTCTGGCCGCGTAGCTCCCCCTCCCGCATCGTCTGTACGAGGACTGCCACCTACCACAGAAGCCCGACGCTGGTCGCAGAAGCCTCGACGTCGGAGATCCCCCGCCTAGCCGCAGAAGCTCCGCCTCCCGCCACGTTTGCGCGAGGACCGCTGCTTGCCGCAGAAGCCCCGACGCCGGCCGCAGAAGCCCTGATGCCGGCTACAGAAGCCTCGATGCTGGAGATCCCCCACCTAGCCGCCTAGCTCCGCCTCCCTCCACGTCTGCATGAGTCCCGCCACCTGCCGTAGTAGCCCCAACGCCGGCAGCTGCCCCACGCCGCTAGAGATCCCCGACATCGGCCGCTGCCCCACGCCCGCCAACAGCCGTCCGCAGAGGCCCCCCAAGGTAAGGTGCCTGCTTTGTTTTTGGGATGCATGCTCTGTTGTAGATCGATGCTCTGCTTTGTAGATCGATGCTCTGCTATAGATTTCAAGGCATGAATTGGGCTGCATGCTCTGTTATAGATCGATGAATTATTGTAGCATTAGAGTCTTGTTTGCTGAAATTAGCCCATTGGATAGATCGTTGCAGTTCAGTATATTCCAGTTGAAATGAGAACCTGTTGTAGTTCTAGATTGCTGAAAATGAGAACCTGTTGAAATGAGAACCTGTTGCAGTTTAGTATATTGCAGTTCAGCATAATGAGAACCTCATATATGAAATTTGTGAGTACGATAGATTCCTAAAATTGATTGGAACTCAGAGAACACTCGAGTGCTGTGTATGTTGTTTGTCGAACAAGTTGGAAAAGGAAATCGGCCAAACACACACTTGAATGCACTTGGTTATACTGAGGTTGAGAAAGGGTTCAAAGAAAGGACTGGAATTGTGGCTACCAAGGTTCAGATCAAGAACAAATGGGACAAGTTGAAGGAAGATTTCAAGGCTTGGAAGAAACTAATGCTAAGGCAAACAGGGACTGGTTGGGATCCTATAAAGAAGACTATTGCTATGGATGATGAATGGTGGAAAAAAGCTAGAGCTGTAAGTTAGTTCAAGATTTTTGCTATTTTTGTTTTCCATATGACAAATCTATTGGTAATACTTTATAATAATATGTGTTGTTCTTCTTATTTCAGGACATTCCGGGTTGTGGAAAGTTCAAAAAGAAGGGCCTTGAGAATGAAGATGACTTAGCCAAGTGTTTTGCTGACATCACTACTATTGGTATTGCTCATTGGTCTCCTCATGTTGTGAATGTTGAAGCAACAGAAAATGTTGATGAGACACAAGATGAGGCAACCAATTTTGAGCCACAAGATGATGATTCCATTCCTGGAACACAAGAGGAGGATATTGGTATTTGTCCTCCACCTGCAAGTGGCAAGAGATTGGCTAGGCCTATTGAAAGAAGTGGCAAGAAGGTGAAGTCTGAAAATGCACTCCTAATTCAGGAAGCAGTAACAAGTATGGCAAGTTTAGCCAATGAATATGTTTCGAAGAGACATGGAAAATACTCTATTGATGAAGTGATGGAGGTTGTGATTGCTTGTGGGGCCGGCTATGATAGCAATGAACATTACATTGCGTCTGAACTATTTGTGAAGAAGGAGCAAAGGGAGATGTTCATGACCTTGCCTACTAATGAGATTAGGTTCAACTGGCTTAGGAGGAAGTACAATGATAAATATGAAAAGTAGAAATGGTAGTGAGAGTGATGTCATTTATGTATGCTACATTTTATTTTTGTCGCATGTATGTTACATTTTATTTTCTTGCAGTTCATTTATGTATGGTATTTGTATCTTACATTTCATTTATATCAATGTTCATAGATGTCTTCTAGTGAGTCTGATGATTCTAGTGATGGGGAATTTTTTTAAATGGTTGAGAGCAGTGCAAAACTAGCACAAAGTTATCATGACTTGTATATGGACAAGGCACCGCTAAGGTTCATGTTTTCACAACAAAGTGGTATGGGATGGCTGTTGGAGACGGTAAACACTCCAGGGGAGTGTCATCGAATGCTTCAGATGAATGAGGTTATTTTTCATGATCTTCATGATGTGTTGGTTGAGAGGTACGGATTAAAACCATCGAAACACATGAATACATTTGAAATGTTGGCCATTTTCCTATTCACATGTGGTGGGTGTGAGTCAAATAGAAGAGGACAAAATAAGTTCAAACACTCAGGTGAAACCATTAGTAGAAAATTTCATGAAGTTCTAGATTGTGTGGTTGCCATGGCACAAGATTTCTTGAGACCAACAGATCCTAATTTTCGCAATGTGCACAAGAGGATTAGGAATGACAAGAGAGCATATCCACATTTTAAGGATTGCATTGGTGCACTTGATGGAACCCATATTCGTGTGTTTTTATCACCTGAAGAACAAGTGAGATATATTGGTAAGACTGGAATTGCAACTCAAAATGTGCTTGCCGTTTGTGATTTTGATATGCGCTTCACGTATGTGGTTGCGGGTCAACCGAGTTCTTTGCATGACACTAGTGTATTGTACCATGCATTGGAAGCAGATGTAGATGTCTTCCCACATCCTCCTCAAGGTAAATATTTTTGCGTACGTTCTTTTTCATATTTGTATGCACAAACTTATCTTGTTTTACATATGTGTAGGCAAGTACTAGGCTGTAGATGCGGGCTATCCTAATCGTCCGGGGTACCTAGCTCCATACAAGGGTGAAAGATACCACTTACCTGAGTGGCATCGAGGTATGGAACCAAATACTCCAAAAGAGAAGTTCAACCGTATACACTCATCTGTTCGTAATGTTATTGAGCGCTCATTTGGAGTATTAAAAATGAAATTGCAAATCCTTTACAAGATGCCCGGTTATTCAATGGTCACACAAAAGAAGATTGTTGCTGCTACCATGGTCCTACACAATTTCATACGTGAACATGCTAGTGTAGATGTGGACTTTGCTAATTTTGATAGAGATCCTACCTACGTGCCTACTATTCCGGAAAGGTACAACAAGTATGCCGTGTCTCAACATGCCTCCGATGGATCAACTTCGGAATCAAGCTTTGTGACTATGGACACCTTTCATGATAATATGGCTACATCCATCGCCCTAGCATAGAATTAGTGCAATGATTATTGTAATAACCTTATTTTGGAACTATGAACTTATTTCATAATTTTGGTTCTAGGCAAATGACATGTAATTTATTATTATTTTGGACTACACTACATGTAATTTCATCTCATAATTGTGAGAAGTAGTTCAAGTCGAACCAGGGGCAAGAATGGCAATCTACCCTCAAACTCATCTTTTCTGGAGCTAGGGACACCCTCCCAGCCAAACACCCTCATTAGACAGCTCCAACTCCACCTAGAGCTGGCTCCACCTGGAGTTCTGGAGTGGAGCAGCTCCACCCAGAGTTGGAGTCATGCCAAACAGGGCCATAATATCATACCTCTTCAGTTGAACTTTTGCATAAGAGCCCTCCTATTTTCTATAAATCAACCCATGGTCTGTTATCTCCCGATCTAATCTCCACCGTCCGATAATGATCCAACGGCTTAGATCTAAGCATACCCCTTCGGCTGGCAGATTTGAAAAAGAACCCCTACCCTTTTAAAGATTTGAACCCACAATCCCTGGCTTAGTTTAAATATTGATTTATTAATTTAAATTCAAAAATGAATTTCTAGCTATTTATAGAAGTGCCACTGGCCTTGTTTAAGTCATATCTTCTATGTTTTAGCTCTAATTTGACCCATTAAAATTGCGTTAGATTTGTAGCGTTGAGATCTATGCGTTAGTAACAATGTTTACTATGTTAATTACTCTAGAATTTCATGGTTTAAACTCTAACTAGGATAATAGTTATGCAACTGAACTTTATAAATAAATATGATTTGTTTTACTATAGTATTGTAATTCAAATCTAAATTTGACTTAATTCAATTTATATTATCTTATATATGCTTTTGTATAGTTAAAACAAATGAAGTTTATAGATTTATATTTCCTCCTATGAGTAGATATTTCGCTAGACGTTTCTTTTGCACCGTAGCTCCGATTAGTGTACTTTTCACGCCTGCGTGTTCATAGCAATGTGTAGAACATCTTTAAAACATTTTCACTTGCTATTTCATATGTTTGGTGTATTGTTCTAATTTGGCTTTATTGTTTGCTTCATGTATGATTGCATGAATGCTTGTGTGGTGCTTTATGATCTTGACCAGTTGGTGAGCTTTACATGTTGATCAAGAAGGAGTCCTTTTGAAGATTAGGACTTGAAGAAGGTTTTGAGTTTAAGGCAAGTATAGCATGGGATCATCCTTATTGTCCTATTCACCTTTAATCATTTAATTCATACTGCATGTGTCTACCTTGATTACCCCAAAGGATTTCCTAGTACTTTGTTCCCTTGTACCTTGATACCTACGGGTTTATGCATTTGGGTAGTATGATGCTAGTGCTCAATTAAAGACCACGATCTTGTAACTTGACTAATGGTATATGCAATAAACACTAAAAGATGCTTTTTAACAACATGGCTTAAGAGGGCTAGAGCATTGGGCCATTATTATGGTGCTCCCGATTTGTCTCCTTAATGACTTATCTGTAAGCGATCATCTGAGACTTACAGTACAACCATGAGTGCTATATGGCTCTGTCTTTAGTCAAGTATGAGGACCTTTTCTAGCTCGTAGTTGCTAACCGAAAGGTGCAAGACAGATTCCGATTGGTTTGATTCCGTAGCCTGCCAAGGGAGTGCACTTTGGTTTCATTGTCTTTTTGTTAGCCACTCCTTGGGGGAGGGATCTTGCTAGTTGATGGCGAATCCTTAGTGGGCTACACTTGTTAGATGAACATTTGAAAGGCTTCATAGTGAACCCTGCTAACCTTCCTTGGAAGTGGGTCAAGAGGTTGGCCGCCTTGGGCGAAAGGGTAAATCACAGCTCATGGTGAAAGTGTACAACCTCTGTAGAGTGTAAAATGTGTATATCAGCCGTGCTCACGGTCAAGAGCGGCCTTGGACCCTTATGGAATAGATGATCAATGACGATAATTATGTTTATGCTATTCATTATTCATGTCTACTTGATCATGTTTTATTTGGGTTTATACTAAACTTGTTGCTACTCAATTGCTAAAAGATAACTCAATAAAAGGTAATACGGTTAAACCAGTGTCTACCTTTTGAGCCTCATGAACCCGATGTTATTCTTGTTAAGTACGAGATGTACTTATTCTTGTCTATTTTTCCTTATTTGGATAAAAATCATGGATGGGTACCAAGTTGCTAGATTCTGGAGGAGTTTAGGCTTGCGATCAACCAGTCAGTTGTCCCCGTGGTGTTGGAGGCTTCGCTAGAAGATCGGAGTGTTGTTCTGCTATCTACTATTTAAGGTTGTATTCTTTATATTAATACGCTATGTAATTAAGCATTGTCTATTGATATTACCTCTATTTGTGACCATATGTGTGATTTGACTTCCTGAGCTCACATATGGTGCATATCTGGTTTGTTCTTAAAACCGGGTGCTACAAAGTGGTATCAGAACCATGCTGACGGTAGGACGCAAGCCTAGTTAGAAATTGATCGTCTTAAGGTTTAAAAGTTGCTAAAAATCCTTGTTCTATAAACCTTGATATTTTCCTCTATAATATATCCTTACCCTTCTATTCTTCTCCACCTTGCTGCTTGTTTTAATTCTTGTTCTCAATCTCACTCCTTGCTTTGAAGTTCTTTTAGAACCTTCACTTACCACCTTCTTGCGTAATCTCAAGTTAAGCTATAGGATCTTTACCCATAATATAAAGAGAACGATAGTAATCGCAAGTTGAGTCAATGTGTGAAGTATGAACCTTTAGTGTTTAGTTGGTTGTCATTATGCTTATGCTTGGTTTGGATCTTTAATGATTGTAAAGATTTTGTGGATTATTCCATAATTTCATTTAGTTTATAGGCCTAATGCATAAGGATTAATGAAATCAATATTTGGGTTTTGGTTTTCTCCTGTTTTCTCTATCCTGTCTTTTTGGAGCTGTCTTTTTTGGTTTATATCTCTAATCTTGGATGACCAAAAATCATGGAAAATTTCTGGACAATAGTAGACTTAAATATCTTTCCCTGACTGCAAGAATCACCCTCATAGCTGTTCTAGTTTGGGAGTTATGAAATTCACAAAACGATGTATTTGTGCTGTCAGAAATCTAGAACAGTTTCTGTTGTCCTCTGTTTTCGACTACTTTAACTGCCGAATCTGGAAAAGTGTCCTATAACAAAGTTGTAGAGGATTTCATGGGCTTTCCATCAGCATAAACAGCAACTTTATCAGCTTAACCCAACGCGAGTTATGGCTGTTTTAGTGCACTGCTGTTTTTCTGAGCAGTCGGTGTTCATCGGGTCATATCTCCAAGTCTGGACGTCCAAAGATCATCAAAATTTTATGGATACAAATAGACTCTTTTATTTTTCATGTGCCGCTGGAATCAACCTCATATCTGCTTTGGTCTGGGAGTTATGACTGTTGCAATTTGAAGTTCCTGTGCTGTCTGGAATTCTGGACAGTTTCGGTTGATCTATGTTTTCAACCACATTAACGTCAGAATCTGGGAACATGTTCTAAATAAAAGTTGTAGATAATTTCATAATCTTTCCGTCCATGTCCAGACCTCTTTTGTTAGGTTTCTGGAACTCAAGATATAACTGTTACAAGATGCCGCGTCTGCTCTTCCAGACTTTTTGGACAGATTTCATGTTTCACTCTGAAACCTTATTTTAACATCAGAATCTTGGGAGGTGATCAACAAGAAAGTTGTGGAGAATTTGATAAGCTTTCCAACGGTATCAACTACAAATTCATGGTATTAACAAAGGAGTTATTGTTAGATGATTGGGCATTTTCAATATTGATTTAATCCAGAAATAATAAAGCAGCAGATGTGTACTTAGATGTATGTGCATGTGTATATCGCTAACATACCAATAAGCTACAACATGCATGATGATCATACTTAACAGAACACATATCGTGACCAATAATCTAATAGAAGATTAAAGAATGTACCTAGAGGAGGGGCCCATGCCGAAGGCATGGGAGGCTCCATTCACACTAGTCAACATAGTGTGTTGCTTGAAGTCGTGGACCGCAGTCGATGCAGGTAGAGGATCGCAGTGCAGTTCCGCGAACGGCCATCGGGAAGGAGATGTCAGATGAAGTTGAAGAAGCGAGCAGTCGCGTAGGATTCACTCCCCCAAAAACCTAATCACCACACACTCCGTGCAAGGTTGTTCACAGGCGGACGACATTTCTGGAGGCAACTGCTCTCCCGATTCTTCATGCGCGCAGAGGTCCAAGACGGGGATGAGCTCTAGCACTCGATAGGACGCCGGAGAAGGAAGAACACCAAACACTGCTTGTGCGATACAACGGGAAGAAGGCCACCACTCGAAAGGAAATAAATCATACACGCCTGACCTTTGGGTTCGAAATGAATAAACACCGTAACATAGACATTTCCGTCTATTGTTACGTTACCCGTTTAACGCATCATTGATTACATCCTTAAGTGGCAAAATCAAACCACTAACCACAGCACATCATGTCATGGAGCGGAACGAACACGACACGTCTCGTCTCGCCACGCCACGCCACACCTCGTCTCGCCTCGCCTCGCCTCGGCGGCGGCGGCGATGGGGCTTGCGCGCGCGTGTGGCATCCTTTTATCCTCTCTCAACTTCTCTATAGATGTAACAACAGTTCATCTATTAAAGTTGAGACTACATTTAGTCAATATCCAATACGGGATTAAGACTATAATGTTTCATAACATTTAATATGGGCCTAGTATTTATTAGAATTATTAAACATATATATGGGCTAAAACCCACATATAATTCAACAATCCCCACCAAATTCTATGCCACATAGGAAATGTTCTCAAGTTTTCCTCTTGTTTGATATACCAGTGTTTTGATGGTGACTCTTAAGTTGAACATCCACCTAGAATATAGGCTACACCTTTTCACATCTGAACAATGGACTATGCCTTGAATTGTTAGTTTTGTGCAAAATAGGTTTCATCTAAGTCCTTTACTGATACTAGGCTGCATTGAGCATCCCCTCTGTTTGGAGCATATAAGTCATACTCCTGGCCTATTCATGAGTATCTAGAAACCACCCAAATCTCATAGACTGTGACTAGCAGTCGAACTCATATAGGCATATTCCTCAAAAGATGATCTGTAGGACAACATCTTTGCTACAAGAAGCCACTTGGAACATATTAAGGTAAAAACCAACCTGCCTTACAGCATAGGAAAGAAATGCATCTGAAATGGACCTTGTTACGGGTCTTTCCTCATAGTTTACCATTAGTTTGTTTCACCATTCTACTTCATGGGATCTCTGATCACATAGAACAGGTTACTACTATAGTAAACTTCATGTGGGTCTCAAGCCCATCTCTCTCGATGCACTATCTATCACATTACATGATAGTCCCTTAGTAAATTGATCTGCCAGATTATCAGATGTATGGACATAGTCCAACGCAATCACTTAGAAGTTTCTCAATTTTCTGATAGATTTTAATCTTCGCTTAACATGCCTTGTGGACTTCATGTTGTCCTTAGAACTGTTTACCTTAATTATCACAGTTTGGTTGTCATAGTTCATAGAAATAGCCGGTATAGGTTTCACCACAACCGGTAAATCCATAAGGAGTTCACGAAGCCACTCGGCCTCAGCGCCAGCGGTGTCTAATGCTGTGAGTTCTGCTTCCATAGTTGACTTTGTTATAACAGTCTGCTTGCAAGACTTCTAGGAAACAGCGCCACCTCCAAGCAAGAACGCATATCCGCTTGTCGCATAAAGCTCATCAGCATCAGATATCCAATTAGCATCACAATAGCCTTCTAGTACCTTCGAGTACCCAGTATATTGAATGCCATAACTCGTAGTACATTTTAAATAGCACATAATTCTCTCAAGAGCATGCCAATGAGTATCTCCCGGATTTGATACAAACCGGCTTAGTTTGCTCATAGCAAAAGAGATATCAGGCCTCATGGCGCTAGCAAGATACATAAGATAACCAATGATCTGAGAGTATCTCAACTAATCCCTTGCTATTCTTCGATTTTTCCTTAATAGCACGCTAGGGTCATAAGGTGTAGGAGCAGGTTGACAGTCACTAAACCCAAAGCGACTCAATACCTTTTCCACATAGTGGGATTATAACAGTGTTACCCCACCATCACCTTCTCTTAGAATCTTGATATTAAGAATAACATCAGCCTCACCCAGATCTTTCATCTCAAAATTTTTAGATAAAAAATCCTTAACCTCCTCGATCACTTTGAGGCTAGAACCAAAGATTAGTATATCATCAACATACAAACACAAGATAACTCCTTCACCCCCACCATACTGATGGTACACACATTTGTTGGCTTCATTCACAACAAAGCCGGCAGATGTTAAAGTTCTATTGAACTATTCATGCCATTGCTTAGGAGCTTGTTTTAGGCCATATAATGGCTTCAATAATTTACACACCTTGCTCTCTTGACCTTTTGTTACAAACCCATCATGCTGATCCATATAGATCTCCTCCTCTAACTCTCCATTTAGGAAAGCTGTCTTAACGTCCATCTGATGAACAATAAGACCATGAGAGGCTGTCATGGAAAGCAACACTCGAATTGTGGTCAATCGAGCAACCGGTGAATAAGTATCAAAGAAATTTTCACCTTCTCTTTGGGTATAACCCTTGGCCATAGGCCTTGCCTTGTACCTCTTAATTGTACCATCATGCCTAAGCTTTTTCTTGAACACCCATTTACATCCAATAGGTTTGCACCCATAAGGACGTTCTGATAATTTCCAAGTTCCATTAGACATAATAGATTCCATCTCGCTCCGTACTGCTTCCTTCCATAAGTCAGCATCAGGAAAGGAATATGCCTCTTCAATGGTCTTTGGTGTATCATCCACAAGGTACATAATGTAGTCATCACCAAAAGACTTTGTAGTCCTCAGTCTCTTCAGGATTTTGCACATGAGGTTCATCAACATGTTCTACCGTAATGAATTGTTCATGCTCATGGGGAATTATAGATTCATGATTAGAAGTGCTAGGTGCATTTTTCATTGGAAATTCATTCTCAAAAAACGTAGCGTCTCTAGACTTCATTATTGTACCAACATGCATGTCAAGTACTCCAGATTTTATAATTAAGAACCTATAACCAGTGCTATGAAAAGAATAACCAAGGAACACACAGTTAACAGTTTTAGGTCCAAGTTTGCGCTTCTTATTGATTGGCACATTTACCTTTGCCAAATAACCCCAAGTGCGCAAATAAGAGAGATTTAATCTTTTCTTCTCCCATTCCTCGAATGGTGTGACTTCTTTATTCTTTGTAGGAACTCTATTCAGGACATGACTTGCAGTCAAGATAGCCTCTCTCCATCATTCCTTAGATAGTCACGTTGTCTCTAACATGGCGTTAACCAACTCAGTTAGAGTGTGGTTCTTTCTCTTGCCAATCCCATTTGATTGTGGTGAGTAAGGCGGTGTCCTCTCATGAATAATTCCATGTTCTACGCAGAATTTAGAAAATTCATTTGAAAAGTATTCTCCACCACGATCAGACCTTAACCGTTTAATTTTCCTCTCTAATTGGTTTTCTACTTCAGCTTTATAGGCCTTAAAATAATTGGTTTTCTACTTCAGCTTCATTTTTTTATTTTAATAGATACACATAGCAATATCTAGTACAATCATCTATAAATGTCATGAAGTGTCCTCTCTCTCACCTTTAGTCAACTCGCAGTTCGTCTCAAACAAAACAGAATGAACTAGTTCTAGTGGTGCCAAGTTCCTCGCCTTAGCAGCCTTGTGGGGCTTGTGAGGTTGCTTCGATTGCACACACACATGGCACTTAGAACCATTGACTAAATTAAATTTCAGGATTAAATTCAGATTTGCAAGCCACGAGAGAGCCAAAATTAACGTGATACAGTCGTGAATGCCATATATTTGACTCATTCAAAACAACAACATTGTTCACTACTTTATTACACACATCAAGCAAAGATAAGCGGAACAAGCCTCCGTAGTTAGAACCTTTTCCAACAAATGTTCCATGTCTTGACACAATACATTTATTAGACTCAAGCACAATTTTGAAACCATCTCGACTCAGTTGAGAGCCACTAACTAGATTGTTTTTTATGGAGGGGACATGCTACACGTTCTTTAATAGCACCATCTTTCCCAAATTGAACTTCAGAATGACCGTACCAACACCAAGAACACGCGCATGAGATCCATTCCCAATCAGCAAGGCTCCAGTCCCATCAGCCTGATAAGAAGTAAACAAAGAAATGTCAGCACATAAATGGATATTAGCACCAGAATCCATCCACCACTCAGGTGAATGACAAACTCAAAAAAACAAATGGTAAGGAATTACCATACCCAGATGTTTCTCCCTCAGTCTGGCCAATTACCATATTGGCAGCTTTCTTCTCAAGTTTAAATTTGCGGTATGGGCATGCACTCACCCAGTGCTCATCGCTCCCGCAAACAAAACAACCCCCTTTCTTGTTTTTCTTCTTAAACTTAGCAGTCTGCTTTGGCTTTGTATTGTTGTTCTCTTGCTTGTTCTTCTTCTTTTTGCTACAAAATGCGTTTGAATTTTTGTTTTGCACCATGTTGGTTGCAGAAGACTCAACTCCTTTTCCTCGGTTGTCCTTTGCTCTCACCCTCTCTTCAACATCAAGAGACCCAATAAGCTCAGTCACGCTAAACTCTTGTCTCTTGTGTTTTAGAGAGGTAGCAAAATCCCTCCAAGAAGGTGGAAACTTAGCATTTATACTGCCACCCACAAACTTGTCAGGCAACACACATGGAAGCTGCTCGAGTTCCTTAGCCAGTGCCTGTATCTCATGAGCCTGTTCAACTACAGAGCGGTTATCCAACATTTTGTAGTCAAACAGCTGCTCCATGAGATACAGCTTGCTACCAGCATCAGAAACACCGAACTGAGCATCAAGCGCATCCCATAACTCTTTGGCTGTCGTGCATTTGATGTAATTGTCCTCATACTTGCTATGAAGAGCACTAATCATGGCGCCTCAAAACAGGTTATCGGTAGCCATGAAGTTTCATTCCTCCTTAGGAGTGTATTGTTTAGGCTTCCCCTGTGCGACATGAATGCAATTCATAGCAGTTAAACATAGGACCATCTTAGCACTCCACCTTTGATAGTTTTTCCCATCAAAATCATTTGGCTTCAACGCAGCAACAAATCCACTAAGAGAAAATTGCCAAATATTAGGTTTTGGGATTGTTAGATGATTAGGCATTTTCAATATTGATTTAATCCAGAAATAATAAAGTAGTAGATGTGTACTGACATGTATGTGCACGTGTATATCGCTAACATACCAGTAAGGAACAATATGCATGATGATCATACTTAACAGAACACATATCATGACCAAGAATCTAATAGAAGATTCAAGAATATATGTAGAGGAGGGGCTCCACTCACACTAGTCGACATAGTGTGTTGCTTGAAGTCGTGGACCGCAGTCGATGTAGGCAGAGGATCGCAGTGCAGTTTCGCAAACGGCCACCGGGAAGGAGATGTTCGACGAAGTTGAAGAACCGAGTAGTCACGTAGGATTCACTCCCCAAAAACCTAATCGCCGCACACCCCGTGCAAGGTTGTTCACAGGCAAACGATGGTTCCAAAGGCACCTGCTCTCCCAATTCTCCATGTGTGTAGAGGTCCGGCATGGGGATGAGCTCTGGAACTCGATAGGACGCCAGAGGAGGACGAACACTGAACATTGCTTGTGCGATACAACGGGAAGAGAGCCACCACTCGAAAGGAAATAAATCATACACGCCCAACCTTTTGGTTCGAACGAATAAACACCATAACATAGATGTTTCTATCCGTTGTTATGTTACCCGTTTAACACGTCATTGATTACATCCTTAAGTTGCAAAATCAAACCGCTAACCGCACCACATCATGTCGTGGAGCAGAGCAGAACAGACATGACACGACATGACATGACTCGTCTCGTCTCATCACATCACGTCACATCACGTCACGTCATGCATGCCACGCCACGCCTCGGCATGGCGGCGGCGCGCGTGCGCGTGTGGCATCCTTTTCTCCTCTCTCAACTTCTCTATAGATGTAACAATAGTTCATCTATTTATGTTGAGACTACATTTAGTCAATATCCAATACGGGATTAAGACTATAATGTTTCATAACATTTAATATGGGCCTAGTATTTACTAGAATTATTAAACATATATATGGGCTGAAACCCATATAATATTCAACATTTATTGCTGCTTTACTATGCCACTATTTTTCTGCTCGCGAGGAATTGCAGGTTAGTTGTTCTTTCCTAAGCACATGAGTCTCTTTCGGATGACAACAGGGCATGATGATAGTTATTTTGTCTAGAAGGAGGTGCAAGATACTTTGGTTCCCCTAGTTTACTCTTCTTAAGGGGGTAGCCAAGTTAAAGGAGTTGCAAGATGAAGGTTTCATACATTCTAGATCTCTGCTAGGATGCACCAGTTATCCTTATATGTTAAAGAAGTCACCATCAATTGTAATTACTCTTTGACAAGATTAATAACTAGTTGGATCAACTACGAAGTACTGGTGTATTCATCAGGAATTGTCTTCGCTTCGAGCTACCATCGATTGAGAGTTCAACGTTCAACATACCCAAGACCAGTTGGTATTGAT